>NW_010419418.1:13829-20921 GCF_000710305.1 Buceros rhinoceros silvestris
AAATCAAACTCCAGACCTGCAAAGCTGGCAGAACTTTTCCTGCTGGAAGATTTCCCCGCCATGCAAACCCAATGGTTTTATGGGGAGAGCGTGACTTTGTTGGGTCTGCTCTAATTCCTGCTTTCCCCTGCCGATGGATCTGGCTGTGAGAAAAGACATGCCTGATCCGCAGATGAAGCGCTCCAGCATTTTGCAAAGAGCAGGAATAAGGAGCAGGTGCTGAAAGAAGCGACACTGATCTGCTTGTGCTCTTCTCAGGAAAGCAGGTCACGGGGGAGGAGGGGAAGTCATCTCCCAGCTTTGCTGCTGGAAATGTATTTAACCAAAGCTACGCTGGTCTTCAAACATTCTGCCAGCCCCTGGAACTCATGCAAAGAAGGATTGTTATCAAAATATATTAAACCTACTTTCTGTTAATGAAAATGGCTTTCAGAGGCTGGTGGAAAGCTCCCTCCTCCCAGCAACGTTAAGCGTTCTCCTCCCTCTTCCCCATCTCTGTACATCTGGGCAACACAAAGGACAGAGCTCTCCCCAAGAAAACCAGACAGAGGACTTTATCTCACACCTCCAGCAACACCCTTACCCTCAGCCAAGCAGCTTATCCAAATTGGACAGATGTTGCAGCATCTGCGCAAGCTTGCACTGAACTGCCTAATGTCTTTTGTGTGCTGCCGTTAAGCTGAGTTGCAGTGACAGGCTTTGGAGGGACTCAAAGAGTATGCACTCGATAGGGAGTTCCTAACTTCCCACTTAAGATGCTTAAATACTCCTCAGCTAATTAAATACCTGCCCATTATAAGGCAGCACAAACGATGTCTGTGCTGGCTAAAGCAATTTATACTGAAAAATGTCTGTGCTGTCCTGTCTGTGGTTTGCAGCATCAGGAGCGGCCTTTACTGCAGAAAACGCCCATCACACAGCAGAAGGTGCAGTCCTAGGGGTGAAGTGTCCTTTTCTCCTGTCGATCCATCCGCTCCAATCTGCCCAACCATAATATGTACACACGCCAGTGCCAAACACATCTATCATTGCCTTCTCCCTTGGCAGACTGATCATTAAAGCCCTGATTCCGTACCTCCTGCAGACCTGGGCAGGTACCTTGGGCTCTAGTTCCATGCTACAATGTCCTTGCAGAATGTGAACCAGCTCCTGCTAGTCCCAGGCACTGAGCTGTGAGAATCAGCCTTCCACAGAGCCTGGAGGGAGCAGGATCGGGTCTGTAGCTCCCAGGCTGGGAAAAACAAAGTCCTCCTGAGACTCACTGAGATGTCAGGTATTTTGCCAATAATAATAAAATGCACTCAACTCTCCTGCCACTCTTATTGCCAAGGCCCAAGGGACAGGAGGAACATGGGAATAAGTCATCAAGCATCACCACTGCAGATGAAATGCAGAATCCCACTAGGAAACTTTTATCTTCTGGCTCAGCAGAGCTGCGCGTTGCCGGGGTGTTGTTTCCAAAAGCCAAGCTGGCACCTGAAGTCAGGACTTTCAATAGGAGCCTGGGAGGGTGATCAAGGGGGGTTCCTGTTCTGCATCTCCCTCCACCCTGGCTGGAAAGCTGGGAAGAGGAAAATGTCTGGAGAAGCAAATGAGCAGTAGTCCTTTCTACTGGCAGTAGAAAGAGGAGTTGTTCAGCTTTTCTCTGAGGAATAAACAGTGGAGATTTTACAGAGGTGGAAGTTTCTGGAGCCATTGGGGAAAGAGAACCAGTTGGGGAGAGAGGGTCTGGAGAGCAAATGGGGTCCAAGTGTGTGCACATGTGTGTAGAGCGGATGAAGTTGATCAGGACATTTAGTCTGACACTCAGGGATCCTGAAGGGTTTGGAAACCATAGCGCTAAGATATGTACTGGTACAGGCTCGCTGTACCCTTCCCAACCCACCCAAATGCCCCTGCCAGCATTGCTGCCTTGTGAATCATGGTCTTCCACACACACTGAACAGCGAGTAGACAGGTAAGTTAGGACCAAAGCGATGAAGCTACTGGTTTCAGCCTTCACCTGCCCAAGGGTAATGGAATTGAGCAGGAAACGTACAGTGGATGTGACAGCTCCCACTCCATGCTCCTGTTTGATCTTTCTTGCTTTCCTGAGATGACAAGGAATGTCAGAGTGAAGGAGTATTGCTCAAAAGTTGGGGGCTCCCTGGCCACCTCTTCTAATAGCTTTCCTGGGAGGGAGGTCAGGAGAACAAAAGTGCTCCTTGCTAGTCCCATGTTCAGGGGACCTGAGAGCAGAGCCCCACGTGGCTCTGGCTTCAGAGCAGCAGAGATGTTCTGAGAGTTACTGTCAGGTTTGCTGCATTTTGAAGCCACCTTAACCATGAAAGCCTCAAAAGCAAAGTGACACTCATTATTTGACCGACAGTGCTTTCTCCTGCCTTTTCTGTTTGCCAAAATTCTGCTAAAACATTAATCTGGGTAAAGGCAAATGCGAAAGGAACTTCAGAACTGTAAGTGACCTAGAAAAGGAGTTTTTTGTTCAGCTCTAGTTATGATAACAGCACATCGAAGGCTGTGAAATACTCAGGCATGGCAGTAATAGGAGTCATGTAAGTCCTGTTTCACAGACTGCAGCAACAGCTTTAACTGCTGCTGAAGATGTAACAGTCAGGACAATCTCAGCTGCTTTCCACATCCCAGGAGGCGCTGGCGGAGCTGGCAATTAGCAAAAGCATCTTTTGCACTTGTAAACTGAATGAATTGGGTGGAAATGAACTGGGAAGCAGGGAAATGCCGAACGCCGTGATGCTGTTTCTAACAATACTTCTGAGATGGCAATGCCTCAGTGGAGAAAAATGCAGCAGCCTCCAAGAGGCAGGGGTGCAGGCAAGGATTTCTTTTTATAACTATATGAAAAAAATCAGAACAATTTTTTGTCCCACAAACATAGTACTCCTGAGAACACTGTGATGAGATGCACCTCCTCGTCATTTCAGACTTGACATTAGGAAGCATTTCTTCACCAAGAGGGTGGTCAAACTGTGGGACAGGCTTTCTAGAGAGGTGGTCAATGTTCCGAGCCTGTCAGTGTTTAAGAGGCATTCAGAAACACCCTTAATTAATTTATTTATTTATCAGGACAGTCCTGAATTGTTCAGACAGTTGGACTAGATGGTCATTATAGATCCCTTTCAACTGAAAATAATTATAGTCCTATCCCATTCCATTCCATTCCATTCCATTCTATTCTATTCTATTCTATTCTATTCTATTCTATTCCATTCCATTCCATTCCATTCCATTCCATTCCATTCTATTCTATTCTATCCCATCCCATCCCATCCCATCCTATTCATCATCTCCAAACCATTCCTTGTGTGGGCATGGAGGTCTCCTGTGTCTCTGCCCCACCGAGCTGAGCCAATTCCAGTTTGGAGCTGCAGGTTGTTTCCTCCCCTGCCCTGTTACAGGAGTCTCAGTCAATGCACCTTCAATCTCCCCCCTCAGCCTAAGTTGTTTCTCTAGGGGATGGACAGCAGATTCTGTGCTGGGACTAAACAGCCCAACTTTTAATGACTGCAGAGATGCTTGGGCTGCAATACAGCTGCAGCCATTTGAGTGCTATGCGTTTCTCCAGCTGCACTCATGCTGGTTCCCCACGTGCTGCCGTGTGTAAATTACACCTTCAGCATCACAAATCCCTTCCCTCCAAAGGGATGGGACCAAAAAGTCACTTTGCTGAAGGATGATTTTCCCAGCCAGGACCTGGATCCTGGAGTAAGATTAGCCACAGGGAGCTCCCTCTGCTCTCCTTGTGTTCCCACGTGTGCAGCAGCACTGGAGACACTTTTCCTCAGTTTTAGGTATTTTCTTTACAGCACCTTGCCTTGCTCCTCACTACCAGTAACTAAATAGGCCCTTGGCACATGCCGTTAATTGTCATCAAACTCTCCAGCACAGTTTTGACCCATGCATGGGACACATGGACTGGGAAGTGTCTACCTGAACACAATGAACTTTTCCATAGTGGAAATATATTACTGCAGCTTTCATTTGGGCCCATGTGGAAGAGCAAAGATAAAGATACCCCAGCTGACAGCCAAAAGACCTGCAAACAGACCTTTGCAGAACTTGTGCCCCAGCACAAGGTTGAAAGCAGAAAAAAATTCACGCGTTTATTGATAATCTCTGGACCAAATCCTATGGAGTGCCCTTGAAGCTGTCAGGAGTCTTGCCGAGGTTTGAAGGATGCTCCACATTCCTTAGGATTTGTCAGATGAACTAAACCCACCACTAAATAAATAATAGCCACTGCTAAAAAAAAAAGGGTAACATTCTCCTGGATCCTCGTTTCCTCTGGGCTCCTATTCTCCCAGTACAGGATGTAGCTAACATTTATTCAGAGCCACCAGCACAGCCATAAGAGAGGACAGGAGATCTGACCTGTAGCTCCTCGGTGACAGTGGATAAATCACTCTCTCAGTTTCTCCTTCCCCACCTACAAATGACAGCAGTGAGGTTTTTGAGGGCAGCCCATAACTCATCAATGCAATTACGAGCCTTTCTGGTTTTGTCCTCTTGGCTGGCTGGTGGTGCATTGGATACTTCACAGAAGCTGAGGGGAACTGATATACTTCCACCTACTTTGCTGCCTGCGCTTCTACCAACACCAGAAAGAAAGACTGTCCTCAAACCTGCAGAATTCACCCCAGGAAGATGTAGGCTCTTGGTGGGTCAGGCTTAGGGCCACCCTGCCAGGCACCAGGCTCTGGTTGAGGGTGAATTAGTTCCCTGGCTCTCCATCAGAGACAGGCAGAAACTCCCCTGCCTGACCTACCATCTCATCGACATTGCACATGTACATTAAACCACCTTGCAAGGCAGCGCTGGCCCAAAGCAGAGGGCAGCTCCAGGAGATTAATACACATCTTCCAAAGGGTCATTATTGTAATTGAATCAAAGTATTTGCAAAGCCCCGGAAAGGGCCTTGACAAGTCTAAAAATCATTATATATACGCCATGTAATGGGCCTTTCTGACTTTGCTGCGTCAGTTATTTTTCTCTCTGCAGCTCCAGAGTGAGAATTAAAGTGGATCCAATGGTCAGGGCAAAGAGGATCTGTCCTCTCTGAGAGGAAAGCTTTGCCCATTGCCTTCCAGGAGGGCTCAGCACTGTGGGCCCTACGGGTCTGCCTGCCCCTGCTTTTCCCACTCGGGCAGCAGGTCTGCTGCCAGACATTGGTTCTGCCTGCGGTGCGAGAAGCTGCCGTGTTCCGCATCGAGCCGGCTGTCAAAGCATGCTGGATGCTGCGTGCGTTTGTTAATCTGCTCTGCCACGTGGCCGAGAGGCCACCCTTAGCTCAGGCAGCCGGTGGGATGCACAGGCTGGTGTCTCCTTCTATCGTGTGCTCAATCTCCCAATGATTGCCCCGAGCCTCCCTGGTCCCATTCTGCTTCGTGAAGACTGAAATTCACATTGCGGGACTTGCTGCTGCTCACAAGACTGAAGCGTGATGGGCAAAGCTGACATGGTGTGAGCTCATCTTGCATGGATGACCAGTTCAATCATAAAGCTCACGTTTAGATAATGAGATCTCAGTGAAAAATAATAATACTTATTTTGGCTACTTGCTACCACGTAAAGATGCTCCTGACTCCTACATTTCATGACATTTAGAAGAGCTGTCTGATGTTATTAGCACAGTAGGCTCAGGAAAAACTGAGGCACAAAGGTTACACTGATTTGCCCAGACACACAGAAAGTTCATCGTTAGATGGGGGCTGTATCCCAGGCACTGTGTCCTCTTCGCTGCTGTGTTTTATCAGAACATTTAATCTCCTAGCGCAGTGCACAAGCAGTCAGGTGAAAATGAAAAAAGTCCCTTTCACCTCTTTAAAAATAGGGGCAAACCTTTCCCCATCCTTATTCACAGCGTGACAATTCTCAGCACTTTTCCCTCATTTTTTTTTCCATCCACCCTTGAGCAATGACATGGACTCATAAATGTGTCTCTTCACTCCGCCCATTTCCAATGGGCTCCTATAATGAAAGCAAGAGCTCTGCAAGATATCTGGGAGTGGGAGGGCCGATACTGTCGCCCGGTTAGGATATCCGCTGTGGGCCATCGATTGCCGGGGCTATAGAATACATGTTCGTGGCTTTTTGGGGCTAATTCACAAAGCAGTCAAGACCCCTGCTGAGAAACCAACTCAGGAGAGTTCTCTGTAGCCCAATCAGTAAGGAACAAACACTTACATGGTTGTCAAGAGATTTTAAGAAATACTGAGCCCCCAAATTTTAGCAATCTAAAATTCTTGTGATCATGGTGGGTACTTCTGTGTTTCTGGTGTGCATGCCAGTAGTTCATGGATTCATTTAAAAATGAGGTATTTTAAGAAGTTCGTCTGAGCTTGCCTCGGTGTTGGAAGTTGAGCAAAGAAGCCTGATGAAGAAACCTTTTCTTGTGTTCTTAACAAAGTCACATAAGAGATAACCTGCTTGAGCATCTGCCTAGTGCTGATGGTCTGAGTTTTGGACTTGAGTCCTGGCCCTGAGATATTTGTGGTCATTACACACCTTCCTCACATCATGCAAAGGCTGCTCTGCAGCCTTCAGCTTCCAGCAAAGCCAAACAATGCTCCAGAGGATACAGACCCGACATCCTCAGGATGGTGATAGAATCTGCAGGTTTAGAGGCAGAACCATTTGGGAAGTCCTGCTCTGGATCCAGACAGGCAAAGAGATATAGAGAGGTAGACAGACTCTTCTCTGAATTTTACACACAGAGGATGTTGAGTATCCGAGTAGTGTAGGCGTTTGACTCTCTTCCATGCACCTGAGCCTGCCTTGAAGTTGCTTTAAGGCTGCACCCTGTTGGCTATTGTGTCAGAGAATCACAGAATCCTTTTGATTGGAAGAGTTCTTTAAGATCATCAAGTCCAACCATTCACCCTCCACTGCCAGGGTCCTTAAACCAGGTCCCTCAGCACCACATCAACACATCTGTTAAACACTTCCAGGGACGGGGACTCCACCAACACCCTGGGCAGCCTGTTCCAATGCTTCACAACTCTCTCTGTGAAGAAATTTTTCCTCATGTCCAGCCTAAATCTCTCTTGGTGCAACTTGAGGCCATTTCCTCTCATCCTG
>NW_010419418.1:21109-21756 GCF_000710305.1 Buceros rhinoceros silvestris
GGACAGCCAAATCCTCACCTGGAACAACTTACAGCTGTTTCCTCTTGTCCTATCGCTTGTTGCTGAGGAGAAGAGACTGACCCCCACCTCACTCCAACCTCCTTTCGGGTACTTGTGTACATTTGTACACATGCACACTTCATTTTGTGTTGTCCACACAGAAACACACACACAGAAACACTGTCTTGTACTTGCAGAAACCTGTGTACCTCATGTGTGCTTATGTTCGTGCCAACACACCAACACCACCCTGCAGCCCTGATCGTGAACAGAAACGCACTCACATGCCTGAACTCACCAGCACCAGCACTCCCTTGTTCCCACACATTCACCCGTTTATATCCTCGCGTATGTGCCTTTATATGAGCACACAACACAGACACGTGTGGACACACAAGCCATACTGAACCCCATGGTGCTCTGGCTCACAGCACACACTCAGGACTGAGATGAGGTTGGGAATCGCCCCACTGAACCCAAAGCCCCTTCCCAGTGAAACCATCCTCCAGGTCTCAGTGTCTGGTTTCTGCCAGTTCTATACAGGGAATTGATTTATTCCATTCATATTCCTAACCCTTTTACTAGGGAAGCAACAGAAAAGCTGAAAGAATTTGATGCAGAGACTCTGAATCCTCTCTCCCTCTTTC
>NW_010419418.1:21834-27289 GCF_000710305.1 Buceros rhinoceros silvestris
TCCCTTCTCTCGAAAGCCATTAAGCCATGCTCTGCTGGCAGGCAGCAGGAGCCCTGGATCATGCTGCTCAGCTTCTCCTTCATCCTGTGCTGTGAAAGGCACTGGAGAATAAGCCAGCTCCGGCTTTTCTGGTCCCACAGACAATGCTGACCGCTGGGCAGCTGCTCAACAAAGGCCAAAGCATTGTGACTCCTCTCCCGAATGTGGATGGACACAGCCCTGCGGTCTGTTGGTACCTTGCACTAACCAGGAACAGGACCACTTCTTTCCTGCAACATCTGGAAGTCCAGATGACAAGGTGTTTCCAGGAAAAGGTGTCCTTGTGGTAAGGCAGATGCCTGGGGGAATAGTCCCGTGGAAGCAGTTCTGCTCGCTGCTTCCAGCAGCTCCAGAGCCCAGGCTGAGCAGGGAAGTCAAATCCTCAGGCTCTAGAGGTGTGTCTGGGTTTCACTGCATTAGCCCCCGAGTCTCATCCAGGACTAAAAAGGGGCTCATGGGACTATAATTCAATCTGCCTAGTTGCGCATTGCAAGTGCAGTCAGACAGGCTGAATCGGGGGCTACTTTTAATGGGTTTAACGCAGGGGGACTAATGGGAATATTCAGATTAACCTCCCTGCATGCTCCTGTGTAGACAGGCTTTGCAGGCATCATGCTGCCTTCTTTCACAGACATCCCCTCAACACCTCCACAGGAGCTCTTGGGAAAGGCAGAATTTGCAGCTAAAACTGAAGGGCAATGGAGCTGGAACAGGGATGCAGGCGAACCCCAGCACAGACACCCTGCACGGGGTCATATGAAGGGCATGTCACCAGCAATGTTTCTTCCCCACAGCCAGCTGGATTGTTGCAGTAGAAAGTATATAATATATAATATGTCATACACAGGTCCAAAGAGGAGAGAAGCACGGTGATTTCTCATGTGTACTAATTTATCCTGGGACTTAGGGGATGTAACCGACTTCCCTTCCAGTCTGCATCTGGAGGGACTCATCTATCTTTGTTAGCACGAGCAAGCTGTGCTACGGCTTGGTCTACAGCCCTGGCTGGACCATTAATGCACTAGGTGATGGACAGAGGAAAAGGGAAGCTGCTTCCTGTCTTTAGAAAACTTCTCTTCAAAAGGAGATGGAGAGGAGATGAATCAGCTGCTGTGATGAGCAAAAAGTGTCCATGGGATGCTATAGATATGACACCTCCTCCGAGACACTTCTCTAGTGGTGGGGAGTACTGAGAGGAATAGACCTGTTGAACACGCCCTTCAAAGGAAACCAGTGAGTAACCACCAAGACTGGGATTGCATTAAAGCCCTGGAAAGCACAAAAAATAAAACTTCCTGCCTTTATCCAGCGCTTCAGAGGCTTTCAACAAGTCGGGTGAAGCCTGTGGACCTGCATCATGACCTGCTCCTCATGCTCCCTCACACCACGCATCACTGCATGACTTTCCTGTAATCACGTAGGACATGCAGTCAGGAGTTTGGGCAGCTTGGGACTCTGTAGATTAGACACAGGGCATACCATCCCCTTGAAGGACCAATATACACCCTACACCTTGGGTGGTTCCTCCCTGAAAAGACCCCATAAGCAGGACTGTCCTCAGCATCCTCAGACTGTCCTGAGCTGTGTTTTAGGATCGTGTAAGTTTCCAAAGAGGGACAGATTGGCAGTCTGCTTGGTTTGGCAGCATTGTAAAACGTCGCTCTGTGCCATTGTAAACCCTCAGGGGACATATCTGCCTGACCTCGGCAGGGCATCAGATCCAGCCCAGAGCCAGGAGGATGTGATTTAGCCCTGCCCTGCTAGCTGAGGCACTGTTTGTCTTGTCCTCCATGCTTAACCTTGCTGCACACGGGTCACCTTCCTAAACAGTGAGGTCTGCATTTCCAAAGTTAGGTAGGTTAGTCTTTAATTACTGGAACAGATGATCTTCCCAAAGGGAAGGTAAGAGTGCCCTTGAATCAAAACCACAGACTCCCAAGACACTTCCTCTTCCAAGACCAAAAAGCTTTTATGCAAATATTTTGGAAGGTTTGGAAGGCCTCTTAAGATCAGTTATTACAATGCTTAGCTATTACTATGCTCCATTTGGAGGCAGTGAAGCAGAGAACAGTTGGTAGCTGGATCCAGGCAGATCCTCTAAGATCAAGCATTCCCTGTGGGATGAGAGGTCCCCTGGCAATGGAGACCTGCTGGATCCCATCCTCTGCAAGTACAGGATTGGATTTCATACCTACATGGCATGATGATCTCTCATTCACCATGAGCTAAGTAAGATACAAGACCCAGCTGGCTGTTTTGGTCCCTGCTGTCTCCAAGGAAGGGCATGGTGGAGGTAGGATTAGCATTCTTCTGGGGCTATGGGTCCATCCATCGGCCAGCCTAATGTCATGTTGTCTTTCCAGATGTTTGATGGCTTATGACTGTTCCTTTTCATCTCACAAGAGACCTGATCCTATGCTCAAAAGATACCAAAACCCAGCTTTGGAGGTTTGAGCACACAGACTGATCAGCCCCATGGAGCAGCAGGACTATGTGACACTGATTACCCCCACATCTGCCTCAGCCGTGAAGAAATGCTGCCATCACTCACAACAAACTTCGGCGACTGAGTCCCCATTTGCTTTGACACAAGGCATCCCTGTTGTGCACCAGAGCAAGGCTGGAAATACAAAACCCATGATGCACAAGAACAGGAAAGCACATAAGATGACTGAGGAACACAGAATCATTTTGGTTTGATCATCGAGTCCAACCGCTCACCCTACACGGCCAGGTCATCACTAAACCATGTCCCTCAGCACCACGTTGACACATCTGTTAAACAATTCCAGAGATGGGGACTCCACCACTGCTCTGGGCAGCCTGTTCCAGTGCTTTACAGTCATCTCTGTAGTGGAATTTTTCTTAATGTCCATCCTAAATCTCCTCTGGTGCAACTTGAGGTCATTTCCGCTTGTCTTATCGATTGTTACATTGGAGAAGATACCAACTCCTGCCTCGCTCCAACCTCCTTCAGGGAGTTGTAGGGAGCAAGAAGGTCTCCCCTGAGCCTCCTTTCCTCCAAACTAAACACCCACAGATCCATCAGCTGCTCCTCATAAGACTTGTGCTCTAGACCCTTCACCAGCTTCGTTGTCCTTCTCTGGACACGCTCCAGCCCCTCAATGTCATTCATGCAGTGAGGGGCTCAAATTGAATCCAGGATTCAAGGTGTGGCCTCCCCAGTGCTTCCAGTACAGGGGGATGATCCCTTCCCTGGTTCTGCTGGCCACACTATTTCTGATACAAGCCAGGATGCTGTTGGCCTTCTTGGCCACCTGAGCACACTGCTGGCTCGTATTCAGCTGCTATTGACCAACGGTCCCATGTCCTTTCCTGCTGGGCAGTTTCCAGCCACTCTCCCCCCCAGCCGGTAGTGTTGCATGGGGTTGTTGTGACCCATCAACTCCCTCCATCCTGACCCATCAAGAGAAAGGTGAGGGAGATCCCATCAATATTTGTGAATATCTGATGGGTGGGATTAAAGATCAGTCCTGACTCCTTTCAGCCATAGCCAGTGACAGAATGAGAGAAAATGGGCAGAAACTGAAATACAGGAAATGCTATTAAACATAAGATTTTTTTTTTGTTTTGCTTTGCTTTGCTTTCCTTTGCTTTGTTTTGTTTTGTTTTGCAGCTGGTCAAACACTGATACAAGTTTCCATGAATACCCTTGGAGGAGAGCCAGAGAATCCCAAATCATTCTCCGATTTCAACTTTCAATTTACCCAGCCAGCGTTAAGCTCATTAATCATCCTTGCACCACCCAACACAACAGAAATTAGTCCCTGATCTTCTCCCCTCTTATTTCGTGACAGAGGAGTTGGGGGCAAGAGAAAAAGAGATGGAGAGGTGCCACCCACGAATCTAACAGTCACTCAAAGGGGCTGGGATTAATAAATCAAAAATCCATTATTAATATTACAAGCTTAAATATCTATCTAAATGCAAATGGATGAAGACTCAGGGGTTCTTATTTATTTATTTAATTTTTAAGCCCTCTGTTCAACAACTCTGTCTTGGAGGAAGTACATGGCCACATGATAATTGTTCTAATCGTAATTTTACAGTTCAACCCTTCATGGTCCATGGATTTTAAGTGGCTTTTTGAGGGCTGTGGCATGTTTTAGGTTGGGTTTGAAAGCTCAGGTGACTGTAGTAACAGGAGCTCTTGTAAGAGGATTGCTTTGAGTTTCCTGCCTCTGTACCTGTCCAGTCACATTGTCTGTACAGGGTTAAATCCAGAGGCTGGTTCACTGTAACCAGGTGGAGCTTGGATCCCCAAGATCTGCAGCCTCAGATGGATGACTGTGACATATGGAAGGTTCCCCTGGCCAGTCAGCCTTGGAGCAGGATCATGGAGAGCCTGCAAAAGAGCAAGCTTAAGAGACAGCAGCATCTTCTGAGCAAACAACACCATGGTAGGCTGACTTGGGCTGTACAGGGAATGTGACGGGGTGAATAAAAGACAGGGAAATGAAGCTGTAAACCATTAAATTGGTCAGAGCTGGGAAATGGGATTTCCTGAGACTCACTCACTTGCACAACCATCTGATTAGACTGATCGGTGGGAAAAATTCCAATTTAAAGAGAGGGGTGGCAGGAAGAAGAAGATGGGACCAAAGAGGGGAACCGTGTTAGTGTGGCTGAGCCTCAGGGTTTCCTGGCTCAGAGTCACCAGTCTTGACCTCTACCACATATGAGGCAACAGGTCGAGGTTTTAACCTAAAAATCCTTGCTTCAAACAGGAAAGAATTAATCCAAAACTGTGATGCAAACCCCATGACAGTTCCAGAGAGCTGTTCAAGTCTGAGGTGAGCATTCAGGCCTGGAGAACAGGGTTTGCACAGTGTGCCTTTCATTAGACTTTCCCAGGAGGCAGTAGTGGTAGTAAATCAGCTTTAAAATGTTGCGCAAACAGCTTGGCAGCTCCCGTTGCCAGAGCTTACTGGATCAGATCTAGCTTTGGAACGTGCCCTAGCAAAATCTGCCTACAACAGCAATTCTGACTTCAACTGCTTGAGATATTGAAAATGTTGGTTGAAAACACTCACATACATGAACACAGACACGCACACACACCCCCAATACACACAGAAAGAGAGTCTTAGCAGCAGAATTTGTGCAACCAATGTGCTGGGGTTTTGGAAACCATCTTTGACAACTGAACCACAGCCTTGGTGCCAAGACATTTTCTGCTCAGCTCTTTGCTACGAGTCCATCCTTTGATGCCATGAAGATTCAAGGATAAAAGGCTGAAAACATTCCTAACACCCAGAGAGACAATAAGCAGCTGAACAAGATGCCAAGCCTTGGGAGCAAGTGTATGGAGCAGCCAGACCTCCCAGGACAAGGCAGAGGTGACTGTGCTAATCTGGGCATTCAAGCCTGTCCTGGGTTAGCCAAAACTTCCCAT
>NW_010419419.1:0-466 GCF_000710305.1 Buceros rhinoceros silvestris
CACCACGAGCTTTGCTCGGAGGACAGTTTGCTTTCCCGCCCCTTTCCCTTAGAGGTGGCAATAGGATAAATGCCTAAAAATCGCTGATTTTTCAGACCGTTGGTCCCTCTGACAGCCCAGTGACTTGGTGCTTGGCTAGAAGGAGCAGGACAGGACCTGGCTTTGCAGAGCCCCCTTTACATAAGCGCTGGGTGTTCCAGGAGCTGGTTGCTGCCTGGTGTGCAGTGGGAGCAGTGGGGTCTGCGATGTTCGAGGGACTCTGGGGCTCTGCCTAAAAATCGCTGATTTTTCAGACCGTTGGTCCCTCTGACAGCCCAGTGACTTGGTGCTTGGCTAGAAGGAGCAGGACAGGACCTGGCTTTGCAGAGCCCCCTTTACATAAGCGCTGGGTGTTCCAGGAGCTGGTTGCTGCCTGGTGTGCAGTGGGAGCAGTGGGGTCTGCGATGTTCGAGGGACTCTGGGGCTC
>NW_010419419.1:729-1117 GCF_000710305.1 Buceros rhinoceros silvestris
CTCAGCGGGGTTTGCTGGAGCCTTGGCTCAGGTTGTGATGAGCCCGTGGGGAAGCGGTGTGTGCTGGTATTGCTGCAGCGCTGGGAGGAGGTGCTGGAGGGATCCGAGCCTTGTCCTGCTGGATGGAATCCAGGCGCGAGATGAGGTGCTTACCCACTGTGGTGTAAGGTGAAGAAAACTGTGCTGCTTGATGTGCTGGAGCATGGTGGGGTCAGCCCTGGCTCCTGACCCCCAGGTCCTGCACTCGCATCCTCCTGGTGCTGTGGGAAGAGGGTTTGGATGCAAAACGCTTCCTTTTGTGCAGACTGTGGCTGCGTTGCATCACCCAGAACACCCAGGAGCTGTGTGTCGGCTGTGGGGGCCGGGGGGGGGGGGGGGGGGGGCAGCC
>NW_010419419.1:1325-4185 GCF_000710305.1 Buceros rhinoceros silvestris
GGAGCTGGGTTGGGGGGTTATTTTTGCACCGGGGCAGCGCAGGAAGCCCCTCCCGGGGAGGAGAGCATCCACCCCGCAGCAGAAACTTCCTCTGCCATGATATTTTTAGTGAAACACAAAGCGGGTGGAAGGGAGCGGGAGGCAGATTAGCATCGGGAGGAGCTGCGCCCTGCCAGGAGCCTTTGTTCCTGGTGCCATGTGCTCCCAAGGGACACCCAGTCCTGCGAGAGGACAGTGGGGTCACCCCTGGGACCCCCTAGTCCCGTGGGAGGGGGGCAGGACTGCAGGGGGGTATTTGCATCCCAGCCCATTGCCTGACCGCAGCGCGGTGATGCTGAGGACACCACGAGATGCTGCGTGTGGTCCAGCCGGAAACCTTTCCCTCAGAGCGATCTGAAAACTGGTGTGACGTGGGTGTGTTTGAAACGCAGCTCATTCCGCCCCAGCCGGGCCCAGCCCCTCTGCTCGCAGGGATGCTGCGTGTGGTCCAGCCGGTGATGTTCCCTCCTGCATCCTCGGGTACTGCAAACCTTTCCCTCAGAGCGATCTGAAAACTGGTGTGACGTGGGTGTGTTTGAAACGCAGCTCATTCCGCCCCAGCCGGGCCCAGCCCCTCTGCTCGCAGGGATGTGCTCGAGCAGCTTGCTTCAATAACAGCCCCGCTCGCTCGCGGGCTCCTCGCCAGCTCTTTAATGGCTCTGTTCAATAGTACAAATATTAAATGGTTTCAAAGAAATTAAAAATCTTCTGGCAGAATCAGGGCCTTCTGCCTGTGCCCTGGCAGCTGCCCAGAGCCTCTGCTGTGACTTCGCTCCGTCCCTCGGAGTTTCTCTGGTTGGGCTCGTGGTTCTCTCACGGTGGAGGAAACCATAAAACAATATTGGGTTTGGGGTTTTTTTGGATTCTCTATTTATTTCCAAGACCCAAATGAGCTGTGGAGGAGGAGACGCCGTGCGTTTCCAGCTGTTTATCCAGGACAGTCCCTGGTGCCACCGTGGCTGGATGAAACATCTCCGGGAGTGTGACCCTGGAGCTGGTGGGTCTGGGTGAATCGCAGCTCCCCCCGGCCCCGAGGCTCTCCCACCCTGGAGGGAGGGGGCTGCTGCTGCTCCTGGGCAGTGGAAGCACATGGAGCGAAGCTGCTGCGCGCGTGCTGACCTGCAAGGTGCCAGAGGGGCTGGGGCGTCCTACTGCTGGCCAGGCTCGCCCGCCTCCAAAGGAGGGTTCAAAGAGCTCCTCTTGACCCAAACGGCAACACCCCTGTACGGATCACAGCCCTAGAGCACAGGAGTGCGATGCGGTGGCGGGGGCATCGCCTCTGCGCGCATTGTTCCGGCCCTTCGGTCAGGCAGCTGGAGCTGCGAGCTTGAGCGGCCTTCCCAGCGCTGTAGGAGAACGTGGTGTGTAAACTCAGGTCTGAATCGAGCTGGTGTTGGCTCCCAGTCCTTGGCTCTATCTCTAGGTACAGAGATTTTACAGGCCTGGGAGACTCCAGGTTGGGATGTGAGAGAGAGAGAAAATTAAACTCGTAATCAGCAAAGGGCTTCTCCATATCCACAGGTCTCTATAAATAATGAATTAAACCCCAAGTTGCCGACATAATTATTTCTGGCAAGATCCGTATCGTAATCTAATTTCATTACAGCCTTTGCCTGGACTCCTGGCTGTTTCGGCTCCTCTGCTGCGTACGCTTAAACCGCAGCCAGACGTGGAGCTGGGTTTTGCTGGCTCCGTGTCCCTCCCTTCCCACTGAAGCCTCGTGAGTTTGTTACCAGGTGGAATAAGCCAGCGGTAGATGTCTGTGAGTGGAGAGTCTGTGAAAGCCAAACTGAGAAGTAGTTTTATGAGCAAGGGGGTGGTTAGAAAGATGATCCCCTGTAGGTACGGGTGCTGCAGCAGTGTGGGGCTGCTTTCAGGCGCCTTGAGCTCCGCCTGCCTGGCCAGCGGTGGGCAGCGGGTCTTTCCCTCAGTGGGTCTCCAGCCCTGAGCCATCCCGTGGGGTGCTCAGGAAGGGAGCAGGGCAGGGAGCAGCAGTGAGCTGGTGTCCGGCTGTGGTCCTGGGCTCCTCCATCACCATCTGCTGCAAACTCAGGCAGGAGCCCCAGTGCTTGTCCCGTGGCATTTTGTGATTAAACTCTTACAGACTTACAGGGACTAATCCCCTTAAAGAAATGAGCAGCACGGAAGGTGGTGGGAGGGCTAATCCCTCCGCTCCTGCCCTGGGCTGAGCTCCCACCCTGGGGTGAGCTGTGGCAGCTCTTCCCGCAGCGCCTGGTGACGGGGCTGTACCTCCTGGCTGGATCAGCATCCCCGGGGCTGGGCTGCTCTGCTCTGGGACAGGTCTCCAGTGGCTCTTCCCAAGCCCTGGTGCTCTGTTGTGGCCACAGCCTCTGTGGCCGGCGCAGGGCTGGCTCGCTAGTGCCGGGCTAGCGGTCCCTCATGAGCACCAAAGGCCATCCCAGGTAAATCAGTTAATTCTGGCCCTGGGGTTGTTCATGGTTAGCAGGATTTAATTAAGACAAGCTGTAATTAGTCCTAAGCGGGGTGAATAGTCTGCTTTGCCTGGAAGAGTTCCCTGCTCTCGCCTGGCAGCTGTTAATGAGCGCAGGGCTCCCACTGACAGCGGGGGCTGATGGGGGAGATGGGAGACCCCACGTCGTGCTGGAGAGGTGCTTGGGGCAGCCTGAACGTGGGAATAAAAACTGCCTTGCACATCTCCTCGAAGCGGCTGCTGGGCACCCAGAGGAGTCCTCTGGTTTTGTGCGTGCCGTGCCGCAGCTGTCCCTGGGGCAGCTGCCTGCCAGGCAGCCTCTGGTCCTCTTCAGCCTCTCCCCGGGGCATGGGTCGCAGACGGGGCGGA
>NW_010419419.1:4598-5042 GCF_000710305.1 Buceros rhinoceros silvestris
GCGAGCCGGACCCTGGCGCGGGCCCGGGGGGTTATCTCTGGAGATCATCCCGCTCTGCCTCGGGAACCCACTTCATCCTGGACCACCCGCCGCTGCGCAGGACTCTGGCAGAGCCGCTTCCGAACCTCCTTATCTGCCCCAACACGGAGGTGCTGTTTGGCCGCCCCGCCTGGAGACAAACATCAGCCCCTGGCCCGGGGAGCAGCGGCCGGGAGGGTGCTCGGTTCCCCGCAGCATTCAGCAGGCAAGAGGCGTCTGCTGAGGTCATCTTGTTTTTAAGGAGCTGGGTTCAAAATGACGTTTTGGAGCTGAGCGTGGCAGTGGAATGGGCTGAGTGAGCGAGCCCTGATGTTCCCTAACTGCATCAGGTCTCCGTTTGATCCCATGTTTTCCAGCGGTGCCATGGGATGCAGCTGGTGCCAGTGTCTGAGGGGTGGTTGTGGG
>NW_010419419.1:5055-8852 GCF_000710305.1 Buceros rhinoceros silvestris
TGTTGGAGCTGAGCTTGGCAGTGGAATGGGCTGAGTGAGCGAGCCCTGATGTTCCCTAACTGCATCAGGTCTCCGTTTGATCCCATGTTTTCCAGCGGTGCCATGGGATGCAGCTGGTGCCAGTGTCTGAGTGGTGGCTGCGGCAGGAGGGTTGAGGGGTGCGGAGGAGGGCGAGAGCCCCGGGCAGAGCCATGAGCTGTGGGTGCTGTGCCTGGATCAGCATCATGGGCAGGTTTTGTGCAAAAGCTTTGAGCTGCGGTTTTGGGGAGGAGGGTGTAGGTCCGGTTGCGCCGAGGGCTGGGACCGAGGCATCTCACTCCCGCTTATTGGAAAATCGCACCCCTGGATATTTTATGGCAGGATTTTTACATACAAAAGGCCTTACATTACCCCCAAGCGCGGGTGCCACAGCGCTGCCTTTACTTTGATTATCAGGAATGCAGAGGATGTTTGGAGCCCTCCCCCTGCCCCGCTTCCTCCAGCAAGCTGTGCCGCCCAGCCAAGACAAATATTGGTAGTAAACTATTGAACTTCCCTGGTCCCAGTGCTCCCAGCACTCACAGAGCAGCGCCTGTTCTCCCCCTTCCCCAGGCAGGGGCCGGGCTGGGGAGGTGCAGATGTGTCCCGATGCTGGGGACATGGCGAAGTGCTGGTGCGGTGGGAGCTGGAAGGTGTGGGGTGAGCGTGCAGCACGCTGCGTGGGGGCAAAGCACTGGTGGGGCTGCACCCCGCTCCTCCTGCCCTGTGCCCAGGGCACTCCTCAAAATGTTCTCCTGCACCTCAAAGGGTGTTTTCCTGCCCCCAGCCTGGGCACGGGGTGGGCTTGGTGGCAGAGCAGGGGAAGAAGGCCAGCCCTGAAGGGCCACCACGATGGCTTGTGCGAGCTGTCTCCCACCCTGCCTGTGCTTTATTGGGCTCTGCCAGTCTAAACATAGCACCCGTGACCTCTTCCTCCAGGGCCAAGGGAGACTGCAGGGGCTCAGGGGAGGACCAGGAGCTGCATCTGTGTTCCATGGTGTGGAACAGGCTTCCCCGTCCCATGTTAGATGTCTCAGCTAACAACTAGCCATCTACAGGGGACTGCACCCTGTCCCCAAAAATCAGGCTCTCAGGGCAGCTCGCGGTGGGTTTGAGCAGGTCAGGCTGTGGATTGCAGCGGGGGGGATGCGGGGTTCGGTACGTGGTGCTGTGGTGATGCCCCTGGGTCCCATGGCCCTGGCACGGGTGCCAGTATGGCCATGCAGCCCACAGGGTGAGAGCTGGGAGTGAAGAGCCTGAGCAGCCTCAACCCTTGAGAAGATATTTCCTTCCCTGGCTGTGAGGGGTCCTCTGGGGAAGGAGTGGGGCTCCCACAGTGCCCGGTGCTTTGCACAAGCCCCTGGCGCATCTCATGAGCTCCCTGACCACTCAAGGGGGATTTTCCTCAGCATCGGTGGTGCCACCACAGGAGTGCAGAGCTGCTACGGCTGGGTTCTGCTCAGGACCCCGGGTTACTGCAGGCAACCAACAGGGCCAACATTAGCGACTGGTTTGGTGATTGCTCATGGCCTGGCCTCAGCGAGAAGCAGAGGGGTCCGAGGGGCAGCCTGGTGTGCTGTGGTCAGCAGTTTTGTGGTACATGCCCAGAGCCAGAGCACGGAGCGTGCTGCAGGATGGCTGTGGGTCCTGCCCTGCGCAGGAGGCTCCGTTTGGGATCCGTCGCCTGTCCTTGGAGCAGCGCTGAGGCCGTTCAGATGTGCCGCCGTGGGAGGCAGTTGTGCCTCGATTTGGGGTGCTGCGGAGCGGGGAACACCTCTGCCCTGGGGGCTGCGAGCTCCCCGCTGCAGCACAGCCCCTGCGAAGGGAGGGAGGGAGGGAGCACTGTGTGATCTGGGAAGCTCATTCCCAGCATCTCCTGCTGCCTTTCCATCGCCCACAGCAATCCCTCCCCTTGGCCAGGGGGTTCATGGCGAGCGTGGGAAGGACTTTTCCCCCGTTCCAGCAGCTCAAGCCATCCGAGCCCTGCACAGAGTGACTGACGCTCCTTGCCTGCTTTCCCTCTGGATCTGATGAGATCCCACTGCATCCAGAACGGAGATCCCATGTTTCTCCTCTTGGACGAATCCCAGCCGGCCAGGACCCATGCTGCTAATCCCAAAGCTCATCCCTCTGGAGCAGAGATGCTCGCCAGTATCCCGGCTGTGAGTTCCCTTGGCAGATGGTGCTGGAAAAGTTGTCTCTCTCAAAGAAAACACGTGCACGTGGCGGTTTTGGTCTCCTCCATCCTCCCACTCTCCCCGGGCTGGCCCAGCTGCTCGCTGCTCCCACCCAAGCCTGCGCTGCTGCTGTTCCTGGCTCCAGCCTTGCCCGGGGGAAGAGCGCGGGTGCCTTCGCTGTCTGAGTCTGCTCAAATGCCAGGAAAGCAGGGGGAAAAAAAGCTGCTGCTTGTGGCTGAGAAATTCCCCAGCTGTGGGGTTGCTGAGGAGTGGGGACAGCTTGGCTGGTGGCACCGGTGCTGGAGGGGGGTGGGTGGGATCAGTCGGTCCCCATGGAGCGGGATGGGGCTGGGGACGTGCCCGTCGGGGGCTGTCGCCTTAGGTTGTCCCCACTGGGGCCGTGTGGTCCTCAGCAGGATGCGGCCCCGGCTGCAGCCCCTCTCCTGAGAGGTCCCTTTGTGCTCAGGGATTTCCGTAATGCCCCGAGTGCCGCGGATTTCAGAGAGGGGCAAATCCAGGCTTACCCCCGCGCCTTAGGGCATAGCCGAGGCCGAGCTCCGAGTTCTTTGGCAGCAAATTGCTTGAAGGTGAAACACTGACGGGAGATGATAAGCGAAATGCTTTTCCCATCACCCTGCTCCGTTGCGGGGTGCCCGGAGAGGGGTGGGATCTGCCCTGTCCTGTGGGGCAGCCCAGCCTGGCAGGCACTGTCACCGTGGGCTGGACATCGGGCGTCCTCCCCACCCTTCACATCCTTCCTGCTCTTGTTTTCTCCTGCCCGGCGGTTTCTTGAGATAATAACCTTTTGTTGTGCCGGGGGCTGTGGCCAAGGTCCGGCTCTGCAGCGGGGTGCTGTTACGGCTGCCCTGCTCTCCCAGGGGATTTGCATCCTGGAAGGGACTGGGTTGGGGTGCATGGGCTCGGAAGAGACCTGGACCATTTGGTGCTTGCATCGGTGAGGGTGCGTCAGTCAGGGAGCAGCAAAAGACCTCGTTAATTTTTTCACATTGCTTTTGCGTTGCCCTGGAAAGGGTTGCTGGGTGCTGCGGGTCACCAGTGACAAGCCACACTGTCCCCTCCAGTGTGTCTGAAATGGCTGCAGGGCTCAGGGTGAGTGTCCCTGGGGAGAGGAGTGCCCTGCCAAGGCTCGGTACATGCCGTGGCAGTCTTTGGGCATCATCCTTCTGGAAGGAGCCGTCCTGTCCAGCTAATCCTCCTCCTTGCAGGGGCTGTGACCTCCTCTGACCCAGGGCAGAGCAGGGACCCCCTGTCACCCTGGCCAGCCCCTACCCGGTACTCCTGTTCACCACGTCCAGCCCACCAAGGGCTGGAGACTTGCTGAAAATACCCAGATTACCGTATCAGCTCCGGCTTGGCCGCGGGTCCTGCTGAGTCCCGTGGCTGGACGCTTTCCACTGCTAATTGGAACCGCCCGGCTGTCTCCTGCCATCCTTGCTCTCTCCCTTTGTGCTGAGCGTTGGCAGAGAAGGTGGTGGGACGCATCCAAAGGGCTCCGGGCGTGTGTGCCGGGGCAGCCCCCGCTCCTCCAGCAGCCCCCGAGCAGAGATGCAGCATCTGGCTGAGCCCCTGGGCTGATGTGAG
>NW_010419419.1:9075-11171 GCF_000710305.1 Buceros rhinoceros silvestris
CCGTTAATAACAAAGAAATAATTTTTTTGATGCTCCTCTCACTCAAACCCAGCTGGGGCAATTTAAATAATGGGAGCAATTTGAAAGGGCTCCGGGCGTGTGTGCCGGGGCAGCCCCCGCTCCTCCAGCAGCCCCCGAGCAGAGATGCAGCATCTGGCTGAGCCCCTGGGCTGCTGTGAGGGTGCTGGGGCAGCAGTGCTGGGGCTGTGGGGGAAACCTGCACAAATCTCAAGGGGTTTTGCCCGTTAATAACAAAGAAATAATTTTTTTGATGCTCCTCTCACTCAAACCCAGCTGGGGCAATTTAAATAATGGGAGCAATTTGACTAATGGAAGCGGTTTGAATAAGACATGAAAGCCTGGACCTTGCGTTTGGTGTGGGCAGGCGACGTGCCTGGTCAGAGGTGACACGAGGCTTTGCCACCAAGGCGAGTGACAGTGGCGCCGTGGAACGGTTTGTCAGGATCCTGCAGCATCCCTCCTCTTCACCCGATGATGTTTAAGATAACTCTGCTCGGTTTGGGACAGTCACAGCCTCTGCCAAAAGGTATTTCGCGGCAGCTCAGCCATGTCAAGCCCTTCCTTTCCTCTTGGGGCAACAATTGCCATGGGCACTGCCACAGTCCCCTGCTGTGGGCGCTGCCACCGTCCCTGCAGGTCCCTGGGGAGCACCCGAAATGTTCTCCTGGCTATTGTGAGGTGGAGACAGGAGATGATGTGGAGGAGCAAGCGTCAGCCAGGCTGTCGGGTCTGTATGGGGAGGACACAGCGAGGTTTTTCTCTTTCGCCTGCCGGTGTCAGAGCCAAACACCTCCTGGGCTCCCGGAGTGGGTGGTAATTAGAGTTGTGGCTGTGTAAAAATGGAAGCAGGTTGTTTATTGAGCTGGTCCTGCCCTAGGATTTATTCCTGGCCTGGCTGGTGGAAAACCTCCGAACTAACCCCTCTTCTGCAGATCCTGGGGGTGTTTTGCCATCCAGGGGCACCTCTGGGCGCTGGACTTGCCACCCACTCCCAGCTGTGGCTGGGTGCAGCCCAGCCCGGCGAGGAGAGGGAACATCTGCTTGTGTTTTGGTGGGCCTGGCGTCCCACCAGCCCCATCTCCCCTTCCCCCTCCTTTATTTATAGCATCGCACCAACATCTGGAGTTTGAGCCGGTTTGGCGCTGGCTGACTCTGAGCCGGGGGACGGGGCTGGGTGAGACGTGTGCGGCCGAGGAGGGAGGGAGGGAGCTCCCGAGCCCTTTCCAGCAGCATGTGGGGGGCCACAGCATCCCGGCATGGAGCTGAGGACCAGCCGGGGCTTGGGAAGCCCCAGGAGCATCCTCGCTCCGCCTTTCCCAGCAGTGGGAGAGCTGCCATGTCCTCGCCCTGCGGCACAGGCTTGGGTGAGCTCTGCCTCCCCCCTTGCCGCACTGCCGGCCGTCCTCCTTCCCAGACGGTGGGAGTGCGGCCATGGCCTCGCCCTGCGGCACAGGCTTGGGTGAGCTCTGCCTCCCCCCTTGCCGCACTGCCGGCCGTCGTTCCCACTTGCTGGCTGGGTTTCGAGGCTCCTTTGACATTTACCATCAGCAGTCAGCCCTGTCCCCCCCACAAAGTGTCACTGAGGTCCCCCTGGCCCGGGGGGATGCAGGGCTACAATAGTCCCCTTTCTGGTGCTGCTTTAATGGGAAAATTTGAGTCATTCCTGGGGGAAGGGGAATGAGAACCAGCCCTGCTGCAGCAGGCGGCGGATCCCTGGCATGGCAGCGAGCAGAGGCTGTGATCCCACTCCTGGCCATGGCACGAGCCCAAAGCCTCCCCGGTTCTCACGGCAAGCAGGGCTGGGCACCGCTGGCAGCCGTGGCGAGGGCTTCGGCTTCTCCCAGCTTTTCTCATCTTTGGAGTACGGAAGACAGTGGGTTTTCATGTCAGGGATGTGAGGACCCCCGTCCCCTTCCCAAACCAGGGCCATAAGCATCTGCTTAAAGTTAAGGGCATCCCTAAATGTGAGCAAAGACAGCAGCCTTTGAGCTTCCAACAAAATTGTAGCAATAATAGTGGCAATTAGAGCTTGCCCGCGGCTCAGCTCGGCTCCCAGTATAACCATTACTGCCAAG
>NW_010419420.1:0-7774 GCF_000710305.1 Buceros rhinoceros silvestris
TGAATGTGTCCAGAGGAGGGCAACAGAGCTGGTGGAAGGCATGTCTTGTGAGAAGAGGCCAAGGACTCTGGGTTTATGTAGTCTGGGGAAAAGCAGGCTGAGGGGAGGCCTCCTTGCTCTCTACGGCTTCCCTGGGATCCGGTGATGGGATGCATGAGAACAGTTTAAAGCTGCATCAGGGGAGGTTCAGACCTGACATTAGGAAACATTCTTTACAGAGGGTGGTCAGACACTGAACAGGCATCTAGAGAGGTGGTCTGTCATGCCCGTCAGTGTTTCCAGGGGAGGTTCAGACCTGACATTAGGAAACATTCTTTACAGAGGGTGGTCAGACACTGAACAGGCTTCCTAGAGAGGTGGTCTGTCATGCCCGTCAGTGTTTCAGAGGCATTTGGACAATGCCCCTAATAACATGCTTTAACTTTAGGCCAGCCCTGAAGTTGTCAGGCTAGATAATTGCTGTAGGTCCCTTCCATCCAAACTGAACTACTCTGGTCTAGTCTAGTCTATTCCAAATCAAAACAATGAAGTAACTGTACTTTGGGAACAAAGGAATAGCATATTAACTGAAATGTATGATCATCCTGCCCAGCAGGTGAGAAACAGGAAGAGAAGATCTGTGCTTTCATACATCCAGGACAACATGCAAGGTACAGGGAGGTGCCAATGGGAGCACTCTACCCACAGCAATCACACCTTTGAAAAATTTCACAGTAGCAAAGGTAACACCAGTCTCTATTTCCACCATTACTATTACCTTGAAATCACTGAATTCTGCACCCCCATTAACAGCTACCTTAGCCCTTCTTCTTATACAGGTATGTCCTGACATGACATAAACCATCTGTTTCCAAATCAGGACAAGCAGACTTGTAGCTGATGTACTGACTGGAGCCCCAAGGCTGCTTCTTTTCCATTGGTACCGATCGGTTGTGCCCCATTTCTCATTTTGAAGTTACCCCTGACAAGCAGAAACAATAACACATCTGAAGGAGGTGTAATGGAAGACGCATTGCTGCTCCAAAGGGCTACGAACAGGTCTGCTGTCCTGCACCCAGTCTACTATGCTTCAGGTCCAGGCAGCTCCATGTTTCCTGAGCACACCTGAGGTGTACAATAACCTGGAACGTGGCAAGTTTCTAAATACAGAAAGACACTTAGAGGAATGCATAACTTCAAAGTGATCTGAGCTCAGGCCTAAGCCTCATATGCCTTTACAGTGCTATTTTTTGTATCACATAACATGGAGCTTAACTTCACATCTGAGAAGTTTGTCAGGCATGGGATTAAAACCTCCTTTTTCTTAATAGGCTTGAGAGGTGGGCCCATGCAAACCTCATCAAGTTCAACAAGGCCAGGTGCAAGGTCCTGCACCAGAGTTGGGGCAATCCCAAGCACAAATACAGGCTGGGCAATGAGTGGACTGAGAGCAACCCTGCAGAGAAGGACTTTGGAGTGTTGGACGAAAAACTGAGTATGAACCAGCAGTGTGCACTCAGAGCCCAGAAAGCCAATCACATCCTGGGCTGCATCAAGTGTGGTCAGCAGGTCAAGGGAGGTGATCCTGCTGCTCTACTCTGCTCTGCTGAGACCCCACTTGGAGTACTGCATCCAGCTCTGAAGTCTCAGAGGAGGGCCACAAAGATGATCACGGGGCTGGAGCACCTCTCCTATAAAGACAGACTGAGAGAGTTGGGGTGGTTCAGCTTGGAGAAGAGAAGCCTCCAGGGACAACTTAGAGCAGCCTTACAGTACTTAAATGGGGCTTATAAGAAAGATGAGGAAGGACTCTTCATCAGGCAGTGTAGCGATAGGAGGAGGGATAACATTTTCAAACTGAAAGAGGGTAGATTTAGATTTAGAGCAGATATTATGAAATTCTGTTCTGTGAGAGTGGTGAGGCACTGGAACAGGTTGCCTAGAGAAGTTGCGGATGTCCCATTCCCGCGAGTGTCCAAGGCCAGGTTGGATGGGGTTTTGAGCAAGCTGGTATAGTGGAAGGTGTCCCTGCCCATAGCAAGGGGATTGGAACTAGACGATTTTTAAGGTCCCTTCCAACCCAAACCATTCTGATTCTAAGATTTCCCAGATGATGCTTCAGAACAGGAAAGCTAGACTATGAACTAAATATGTAAGCTGGAAGTAATGTATGGTATGAAATAAAACTGCCGTTCCAAATAGATCACTTCAGATACAGCATGCAAGATATCCTGCATGCTGAATAACACAAGCCTGGCTGAGCATAAGATATGCCACGCGGTTCTTATCCATATCTGGCACACTACCATCTCAACCATTTATTGTCAGCCCATTAGCTTGCCTTTAATCAATAGGAGCATGCTTATTATTTTACAAGTAATTATTTTACATTGATTACGCAATCAATGAAAGTCTTCTTGTGATTCAGAGCAATAAAACACACCCCCCTGCCCCGAATCTACAGTCTGTACACCTAAGGAGAAGCCAGAAACTCAGAGGAGATTGATACACACATTAAAGGACTACATTTAGGTACAGATGTATCTACACCTCCGCGTATGTGACACACAAAAATAATCATCACAATCAGGACTGATGAACAGATATACTGAAGATGATTTTATGTGCAGAAGTAACAATTAAGTAGGTCTTGAAATGCACATACCAAGTAAAAATTAGCATTAATTATTATGGCACTCTAAAAGGCATTAGTAAACCACCCATGGAATATTTGTATGTCATTACAGTCACTGTATTTTAGGAAGCATATTGTTACAGAAGAAAGCAATTTAGATTATTTTGTGGGTCTGAGCTGAGAAAGTTGATTATTCAGACATGGCATTTACAGGTCTGACAAACAGAAACACCTCCAGCAAAATGCTGGAGATGAAGCACACTCTGAAAAGAAAGGAACAGATTGATACCAATAATCAGTTTTGGGTGGTATAGAAAAATAATCCAAAATACAGTCAATATTCCTGAACTTCAGAAATGAATACACCTGTAAACTTCACCTGCTTTGGTCCAAGATCCTCTCTCTTCCCCAACATTAAAAATATTTCCTTTTCAGTAAGGTCACATGTTGTAAAACTAAATGATTAACGGATAAAACTATAACAAAAACCCCAGGGCTGATCCCAGCTTGGGGAGAAGCCAGTGGTGACTCTGGATGTAGTATCCTTGCTTCACCTTCTCAATCATTAGCCATTTAAGATTGATAAGGCTTTTAATTTCAAATTCCCAAATAAGAGGCCAAAGCTACGGCGTGGGGTGCCTGCACCTTTAAGGGTACCTGACCCTCGCTGCACCCAACTCTGTAGAGCTGAAATCACAATAAACAGACCTGCTTCACAATCAATTTTGATTGCGGAGTTTTTCCACGCATCACAGGAACTCAAACAGAAGTAATTTTAGTATTGCAACTCCGACAGTCCTGCAGCAAGTGTGTTTAAACAATTAAGTCTCAATACCTCCATGACATGGGTACCATGGCACCACCCCACAAAGAAAAGGGAATCGGAACAGAGCATACAGTCCAGCTAAAATGTCACAGCAAGTCATCAGCAGTCCCTGAAACAGAGGTCTTGTGATTCCCTTCTCGGTTCTCTGTCCTAGCTAGTAAAGAGCGAATGTTATGCAATTTATTCTAGAATTTATTTTCAAAGGCACAAAAATGAGGAAAGCACCCAAAGTCCACTGAAGGCAGCTAGAATTGGTACGGGCGGGAGAGGGAAGTCAGATCACACTCAGGTCTTTTAAAAGTGCCCCCTCCCCCCAAGCACCTTAAAGTACCTCAGTCAAAACAACGCTTGACAAAAGCTCAGGCAAAAAGCACTTAAAGCTGACAGAAATATCATAAGGAAGCGAAATTAAGCTGCAAATTGTTGGGAGCTCGGTGAAAACCTTAATGGATAAGGTACCACATAAACTGAATACTAATTAATTGTATCAAATACAGCAATGGTGGGATGCTCATGAGGAGGGAGCCAGCAGGCCACGTCAAGCAGGGTTCTGCACTGAACCCATCAGAGTGGGCACGCAGCTGGCAACGGAGCAGCAAAGCAAGCGTACATCTGCACAGAGGGGCTGCAGGGGAGCACGCTGCCGAGTTACACAAGACGATCAAAGAGATTACTAACCTCCCCTTCCTCACATACCTATCAAAAGTATCAATGACTTGCTTCTAGGCACGTTAACTCCGTTAGAATTATCAATAAGCTCTCCCTCCTTACTTTCCTTTCTCTCCTTTGAGCTAACACAGGAGCACAAAATGGGGATTACATCTTTGGAAGGAAAAGCAATCATTACTGACTGGCACGCTTTGGATTCTGCTCTGTGGTCCCCTGCATACTGTTAGAGATGGGAAGCTGGAAGGCCAAGCAGAATGGTTCTCTAAGTGAGATCCAACCTATAGACACTCCACAACCGGAGAGGCAAGACAAAGAAAACAAAGGAAAACGAAATTTTCTTCATTTTGCAGGAAGGGAAGCAAGAAAAATGAAACTAAAATGTCTTCTATAACACTACCCCAAAGTTCTGCAGCAGAATCTAGACCCACCTGAATTATTCTTGACCTATTCTGACACAATTCACACCTGAAATAAAATTCAGCACTAGAGAAAGTGATTGCACATCAACTGTGAAGATCATGTTGAAATTTCAGCTTATTTGGGGAACGAGAGACAACTGATTCCATGGCAGAAGTTCCATACTTAACAAAAAAGTTGTTGCTATTTTTTATCTCTACATTTGAGACACTATTCAAGACTTCCCAAACTTAACTACTTTTAGAAATCATCACATCCTAGGGGAAGGACTGGAATATCCGATGATATCCCAGGAGCAAAACGCAGATGGAAACAGCAAAGCAATAAATGTGTTTTCATGGATATGGTTCGCACAGTCAGATGGGAACAAACCACGTAGATACTGAGAATATATAACCAGCTAATGAAGAGCATTTTCTCTAAACAGCGTGGTTTCCAAAATTTTCCTAGGAAAGAGGTATCCTCCGCTATTCAGGGTCACTGAGCAGGCCATCACTGCAACAACGTCATTAACAGGCACGCACCACGCATCAAGAGAACATCCGAATTTACACCATAACAGCAATACTGCCATGCCCATCTGGGATACAAAGCCTGCTTTCTAGAACCTTCAACACCAACTTACCCACTTCCATACCTAGAGACATAAAGTAGCAAGGGGTTTAGGGCAGATTTAGCATTTTTAAATAATCCTATTCTTTCCATTTTACAGTCCCATTTGGCTGGCAGAATGCCACCAGAGTACGCAATTCAATACAGTCATAGCTGTCACAAGACTTACTAGATTGCTCTATCCATGGACTGTATTCTATATATAACTGGTAAGAGCTTGCATAATTAAGGTTGCATTTAGAAGTCCTGGCTATGTAACTAACAGCTCTTTGCAGTGAGCTTGCATTTATATACGGAACACAAGTTTTCCTCACAACAGTAATTTTTCTTCTCCACAAATGCCTCAAATGTTTTGACGTGGTATTTACAATAATCTTCAATGTTAACAAGGGCTCTAATTTTAAAGCCTGGTGCAATTCCTTTGGAACATTTAACTGCAGACTCCTTCTTCATATAGAACAGAAACAGAATTTCATGAGTGTTAAACAAGAAAGTCTGTATATTATTATCACAGACTGGATCGTGAAACAACTGGAGACACCTTTTCCTGAGACTCATCAAGGAGTCCATCTCACTCCACACACAGCACAAAAAGAAGCTGTCAAAAGCAGGAATACCTGGAAAGCTCCCAGCAAAAAAGTAGATTTTGTGCAGAGCTGTGGTAGTGTTATTCCAAAGGAAACCAAACACATCTAAATGTGACACAAAGCTTTCCCTTCCCAGGCAGTAAGCAAGACATAACAACAACACAATTTGAGATGACAAATACAGGAGAATGACATTTCCAAACAGTCCACAGCACTACTTACTACCGCATCTTTTGCTTGTGATCTCTCCACCAAAGGAACTCTAGTTGGCGTGCATCAGTTACGTACTTGGGTACTAATCCGCAGAATAAACAGAAAGCTGTTCTGAACTATGGAAGCTCCATTAATTTGTAACAGTAACTTTAGAACAGTGTGGGCGTTTTTTGATTGGCACAGGACTACGAAAATAAGTTAGATGTTAAACACTTAATACGTCTTTTACCATCAGTGGAATCTCCACACCTTTGCAGGAGAAATAGGCCATTTATTTGGCGGTCAAGTAATTCACTAAAGACATCTGTTTTATTAGAAATAGCAGTTGCAGGATCTGACGCATGCCACATTTACCCAAGATTCTTTTTAATGTCCTTTCTGCATTATTTGTTTCTCTGTTATTTCTAAGAAGCTGGCACTAAGCACCCAGAATACCCTGAAAATAAGTACTGTGTTTTCTAACAAACTTCTACAGCTACTGGAACAGAATTCAGCTCACCAGTTCCACTTTATGGAGCATTAAAGTTACGCAAATGCTTCACTTTCCTTCAGAGGCTTTCAGGAAAATTTTTGGACAGGGTCTATCTTACACATTCTAAAATAACATTAGCAGTGGTCCATTAACCTCAGACAAGTGTGGGACATTTTAACCCCATATACATTCAAAGCAGTTGTAAATAATGTGAATTGAATTCTCCATTATGCAACTCTATCTGTTGCCCGCGAGCCAATAAGACAGAGAAAGTCCCACCTCCTTCTTCAGCTTCCTCCCCCTGCTCCTCCCCAGGGCATTTTGAGTCTACAGCAATAATCTCTATATGAAAATCATGACTGTTGTCCAAACCCTTCACTTTCACATCCAAAGGCAGAAATCCCTAATGTCACAGAAAGGACGATACTCAATCCTTAGAAAAATAGCGGAAATGCACACAACACACTCTGTCCCTTATAGGCCACTTTCCACCAACACCTGGGCATGTTGAGACGTTAAAAGGATGTTTCAACAAGACATCTGTGGCGACCACCCAGGTAACATCATCTGTAGACAATATAACTCGCATTTAATTATCTGGATATTTACATGGCTCCCTCACTGTATTATTAAGGCATTTCAAAGGCAGTAAGAAATTTCTCCAAGAAATATCCTTCAAAATAAGAATGATTATCTCCAGCTGAGAGGTGAAGAACAGATACATACAGGAGCAGAGTGGACTGCTGTAGGTCACACTGAAAGTCTATGAAAAAAACGTAAAAATCATAGGTTGGCTGTGACTCCTCCTATGCTATTCTTCCTCTCATGGTGTCTTGGCTGAACAGAAAGTCAAAAGGAATCAGGAACAGGACCATTTGCTTCTTAAGTCTGAGACAAAATTATTAACTTTAAAATAATCTTGTTAAAAATGCCAAGATCTTCTGTATCGTGCCACCATAAACACCCTAGTATTCTTATCAAAATTATCATAGTTGTCCCACCAGTCGCTACTGCTGCTAGTGGTAGTTCTGTCAGAGCTGAGTAACAGTGGCTGTTTTCATCATGCAGAAATAATTCTGCATCGGCTCATATTGAATTTATAGCTTTTAGGAGCAAAGATGACATCAGCCTACCATTTAGGAGGGTTTTTTAGAATCCTTGTCCTAAATGAACAATTTTCATTAACTCTAAATCCAAGATGGGTGTATGTCGAACCTGGCTGCTTCCTAGTAAAATCTACGGAGGTTATCTGAAGAAACTTAGGGATGAGAGAGTTTCAAATCTAACAAATAAGGTGTATGCCTGAAATCATCCCCTTTTTGGGGGTGGATTCAACCGCTACAATAAAAGAAACATGTTTCCCT
>NW_010419420.1:7874-17904 GCF_000710305.1 Buceros rhinoceros silvestris
CCCTACAAAGTGTTGCTTGCTTATAGCCTCTGACCTTCACAGTATCATAATGCTAATCTTCCTTGACTTCCATCCTAGACCACTAGGAAAAAACTCAATGTTCATACCAGCAATCCCCCACCCCAAACAGCCTGATAACACTAAGAATGACACCAGGAAGCAAGAGCACCTTATAGCTCGGTTTTGATGGGCATTCTGTTTCTTCGGGAATATAAAACACAGACTTCATGGTTTTGTAGTGCTCCTAGCGCTGAGAAACTACCAGGAAGCTTACAGGTGTGACTTGGCTATGAAAGCAAACTAAACAGAAGTGCAGATTTAGGCTAAGAAAGGTGTTTCCCTGAAGCAGGAATTCTAGGATCCTTGGGAGTAATAGGCTTACTCTGTAATCCTGACCACTCACACGGACCGCATGGTCATTTCTGACTAACAATGACCACGCTACTGTACAGACTTAGAAGTCTAGTACTTTTCTGCAGCTTGTGATAGCTTTTTATGGTTTTCATCTTTTGAACAAAAGACATTGAGTTTGTTTCAGTCTATCAGAGTGGTTTATGACTTACGCAACGTGAGGGTAGGTCTCCGGATGGGTGTTCAGCAAGCCTTTCCGCACCATGCATATGTCACCTGTCTGAACAAGCCCAATGAACTCCTTCTGTTCTGAGTTCTTATCCTATCAACAAGCCTGAGAAGGTGCCTGAAGCGGGCTCACCCTCTCCACCACGAATCTGTCATCAGAAAGATTATAGGAACAGCACCAAACAAACATTTAAAAATCTGTGAGATTTCAGCATCAGCACACAAAAGCCAATTGCACAGAGTGCTTCTCAGGTGCACCACTGTTCTTAAAGCAGCATATTAATGATCAGAGGCACACTTAATGACTTAGAAGCAGCACAGGTTTGGTATGATGTAGCTCATGCTACTCCAAGGAAGACATAAATTCAACCAGTAGCTGAATGTCTCTCCCTCTCCCCATCAGACAGACCATCTTGCAAAAAATGCTAATTCGTAATGGCAAAAAACCATCAGGATATGCATTTTGCACTGAACAGAAATCACCTTATGCAGGAGCTACATCATAGTACAGTCACGTGATCCTTTCACACCCTTGACAATCATGTAACCAGCTCAAGTCAACCCTTCCTAATACATCATAAATCAGCATCACAATTCAAACATTTATTGCTGAGACAGCACTTGTAACAAATAGTAGCACCGATATTAGAACTTGGTGCTACTCTCTGGGTCCTTCCCGTGCCAGAGAAGGCTTAAAGATCAGGAACGTACATAACCCCTGATTGGAAAGCACACAGGTCAAAAAATGACAATAAAACTTTAGCCTGAAGTATGGCAGCTGTAAGCAAAATCAACACATTCTCCCAGCAAACCTCCCATCAGAGGCTTGTGTCTTACTGCAGTACAGCGTATTTAACTATTTCTGAACGGAAAGAAATCTGGGAGCACCATCTGCTGATTCTCACCACCAGATCCTGCAGCACAAACTCTCTTTTTAGGATCATCCACTCTAGTCTCCGCCATGCCCAACACCAGCAGAGATCGCAAGATCATCTCAGCCCACTGTGGTGTGATATAAGACTGTCAGATTCCACCATCTGGTGTGACAGGGAAGAGTTCTTCATTAAAAGTTTAGAAATGTATTGAGTGCATTTGCTTTAGCACATATCTTCCCACAAAAGATGTCTGGACTGTTTAAGCACTCCAAGGGTCCCTGAATCATTCATTCTAATCATCTACTTCTCTTCACCCTCACCTTCCCCTTTGTTAAGCAACCAGGACAGACATCAGCCATAGAGCATCTTCTTTCATCTTCCTCTGGCGCATTTCTACGCAGTTAGGATAAGGTGAGAGTTTTCATCAGTAATTATCAATTCAATGACGCTTTCAGCCTCTGCCCCTGCAACAGATGAATCACTTACTGCATTCCTCAGGAAAACTGAGCATCCCGAACCCATTCCTTTCTTCCCATCATCAGCTGTGGAGAAACGTTCACAAGCAGTAGACATTTCAGGTTTTTTAAATGTTCATGAATTTACTACAACGAGAGTGATGGCACGAGAGAGGGACTCTGTCTTTGCATCTGTTTGGGGTTTTTTTGCCTCCTTTCTCATACATGAACCCACATAAAAGATAAAAGTGCTTTCTTTCTCCTACACATATCCTTGTGCCATTTAATTAAAGAACGTGCATCATCTTTAATGTCTCACAGTACTCCACACATCCTTTCGATGCACTAGTGGATCACTGCTACCATTTTCCTAACACTCTCCAGCAAACCTTAAAAGGCTGCAACACGGCAATTGATGCAGATGGAGTGTTCCAGTCCGTTCCTTCATAAAGGCGGCTGCCTGCACACACTCTGTACTCCAGTGAACTTCCCATATCCTTCACCTTTCCCTGCCACAATGACAGGCTCATCGTGTTTCTTTATTAAAGACCATCAGTTTTCACAAGCGTAAAACACATTAAATGTACGATCATTTTAGCAGGATAACGTAAGACTTACAGCAAGCTACGTTCAGGCCAGTACTTCCATTCTCAGCTTCTGGCTTTAGTTAAGGCTACCACTAAGTGCTAACATTTGCACCCAGCTCTGCTGTTGATATTTAATAGCCAGCAACTTGTTGTGTAACCCTGGCCTCATCATTTCAGTTATGGTTCCCATCTTTCTTGCTTGTAAAGAACTTTGTAACTCTCAGATAGGCGAAGCCACTCATTCCAAATGCCGAATATTCTCATAGTAAGCATGTCAAAGTCTCATGCTGAAAGGCTCTACAGAAAGTAAAGTGATAGTAAAATGTTGTTATTAACGTGCATACGAAGATACTGTCACCTTAACTTCCAAGCAGCTTTTCATCCCTGGAGAGGACATCAGAAACAAGAAACAGAGGTGCAAGGAAACTAGCAATTACATGAAGGGCAGTAATAGCAACTTCTTTCTTTGATCAAGAAGACAGAATACTTTTATTTTTTCCTCAAGTATTAACACACAACATTAATGAGATTTTATCGGTTCCTGGCATCAATCAACACCAGGAGTAACAAAAAGGTGCTTTTTTCTCCAACTGAATGAGACCGAAGAGAGAAAGAAATTCTAGCAGTAAAAAAAAACAAAAAACGTAATAAAATGCTGACATGCTGACTTAGCTTTAAGTTTATACATTTCATACTCATATTCTTAACTTCCTATTCATTTAGGGAGAAATTTTTTTTATCTTTATATCAAAATAATTTGAGTTGCTGTGCAGCATAACTTGAATCTAATATTAAAGTCATAATACGCATACGTGCACGCACTTCTCTGCAGCAAAACTGAACAATTAACTCAACAAAGCGATAAAGTAACTGAAATTTTTAACATTTTCGCAAAGTGGAGGTGGATAGGTACAAAGCCTGGCAAATTGATTTTGGAATCAGGCCAAACCTAAAATTAAATGCTTTGTGGCAGCTGTCACTACTTATCTGTCACGCATCAGAGAACATCGGGCCATACGATGACATCAACTGAAGAACGTACATCCTTTTGTCTAAGCTACTGTCTAGTTCTGTGCTTTCAGGACAACTCCTGTGCACATTTGTTATACATTTAACTGATATCTGGCAGCAAATTACAAGTGAAATTCCGCTTGCACCACTCCCTTGCTTCTTTCCTATCAGGAGTACAGGGACTTGGTCAACTTTAAACCTGCCCAGGTAAAATGCAACAGCACAATTCAGAAGGCACCTCCAATCACTCAGCACCTGCTCCAGAAGCCTTCCACTACCTCTGTGGATTTGGACTTACCATTGTTTATTACTCTTCTCTACCCACAAAAGATCCCCAAGTACCTTCAAGTACACATAGCAAAATAATTTACCGAATCATTGCTAACAGTCACAGAAATCAAACAATTGCGCTTACTTCTTTCTTTTTGTGTGTAACAGCAGGAGCGGATGCTCTCCACGAGACTGAGCAGCCTGCCTTGTGAGAAGCCAGTGTGCCAGTTGTCAGGAGAGCTTGGGCACAGGTTGATGCAGGTATGCCAAACACAAGCGATCACATCTGCTCACAGTAAGAGTTGCAAAAATGGCAAATAGGAGGAAGACAGGGCTACACTGTAAAACTACCACAGAACACAAAACATGACATCCTAAGAAGTCTCCACGTGACCAAAGGTTTTATGCTTTAAAACAAATGAGGCAGCAGATACTTGAAGACAGGCATCTGAAAAACTACATACGGAGGACAGACAAGCAGCACACCTATTCTAAACAGAAAGGTGTCACAAGATGGTTAATCAAGGCAGCTCAGCCTGATGTTTTTCAATCCTCTTTCCATAGTAACCAACTTTAAAAGACTAAGAACTTATACTGTAAAAATTTGTTCAGATTAGTTTGGAAACAGACATGGAATTCAGCTGTAATTGCTTGTGTTTGTGCCAAGTACTGTTGTTACGGTGTATTTCTCTTGTTAACGTCGTTTAAACTATGAGCATGCTGCAATTACACTACATTGATTTCAAACGCAGACTTAGCACAATAACATCTCCCGTTTGTAAGCAAAACAGCAGCACTATAAATCAAACTGTTAAGAGTCACTATTTGAGCCAAACGTGCAAATTAATAAAGAACAAGTATGGAGATCTGTCTTTAGATTTCTACACATTAAAACCGTGGACTTTAGCACCCATTACATGGTGCTTTATGTCATTTACACAACACGGGAAGAGAATAGCTGAACGATGGTAGCTCTGTCGCCGGGTTTCTCAGTCAGTCAGTAGACACAGAACTGAAGATGACTTGCAGGTTCTTCCTTCTGTGAGGTTAAGAAGTGTAGACACAGAAAAGGCATTTGCTTGGTCAGTCAGTAGACACAGAACTGAAGATGACTTGCAGGTTCTTCCTTCTGTGAGGTTAAGAAGTGTAGACACAGAAAAGGCATTTGCTTGACTGTCAGCCAGTAGACACACAACTGAAGATGACTTGCAGGTTCTTCCTTCAGTGAGGTTACGAAGTGTAGACACAGAAAAGGCATTTGCTTGACATTACAAGCCTTTCACATTTGGCCTCACAGTGGAAATGGTATTAGAATCTCCAACGACTGTGCCATGAAAGCACGACAGAAAAGCAGTATTTTGAATGAGCAGGTGACAATTACTTGATGTTAGATTTGATTAGATGAATCTCTCTGTCTAATGCATCAAAGCACCTTGTAACAGCACAGATCAAGCCTCCAGTGCACTGTCAGGCCAACAAAACTGGAGGAATACATTATACTCAGCAGTTTCTGGCTCGGAAGACTGAAGATATTTTATGGTTAAACTTGTGATGCTCACAATAGCATACATTTGAGAAACAGGCAACAAAGTCAAAAAAAGACGCCCATTAAAATCAGGCTGTGACACCTTGTCATCCATACCTGAGTGAAGTGTCCCGCGCACAAATTAAAGGCTTTATTTTTAATCCTGCCAGCTTCCAAAATTACACCATCGTTCTAGGAAATGTGCTAGGCTTCCTGATTTTTGCCTTATCTGTAAAAGAGGTGTCAACACTTCCCTTGTGTGCGAGAGATACACACCTGAACATAACCCCAGCACAGCAGTGCATCTGCCTGGACACTCCACAGGTGGTTGTGGAGATGCTCTGGCCAGCAATGGTCTTGGCTGGAGGCAGATGCATCCACTCAGCAAAACACCTGCTCTGAGGGAAGAATACATAGAGTTGCTTTCTGATTCCCAAAAGGGAAGTCTTGAAGTGTATCAGGTACACTGGAGAGGAAAAAAGTATCTTCTTCAATGTCCTAGCAGATGGACAGAGAAAGCCATCCTCCAGAAATGCAGGAGCCAAGATCCCACAAGACACAGAGAGACAAAAGGAAAGCAATAAACAAACCTGTGCATCTCCTCTATCATTTTAGTACCAGAATAAGAAGCTGCTGTTGCTGCGTTCTAACCAGGCAATGACTGCAAGGCACTTAATTTTCCAATTAATTAGATCTTAACTAAATGTAGAAGTAATTGATGTGTCAACACAGGCAAACGAAACAACTCTTAACATAAAAGCAAGCAAGTTGCTTCTACCACTCAGTACTGGATGATGGGTTCTACTTTTTTTAGAGAATTGCATCTGTGAGAAGCAATGCCACTGCAGCTCAGCAGCCATGCAGGGGCATATTTATTACATAAGGTAATCACATCATTCCACACTTTCACTGGCAACACATCCCTACAAAGCCCATCACCTCCCTGCTTTGGCTGTAGAAACTCCTCATAATGTTTTGAACATGTATGGTTCACCTAAGCATTCACTGACACTTTTATCTTCCAAACGCTATTTGTCTTCTTTGCCAAACACTCTGCATGGGATCAGTTCACAACACTTACAACTGAAAAGACAGATGCCTGGTCTTCTTTGAAAAGCTTTCACAAAAATAGCAGCCAACTGCCCCAGTTAAGCAGACTGCCATCAACCAAGACCTAAAGCACCAAGAAACTAACATGCACCAGTGAACTTGCTACTTGCCCTTAATTTCACTTTTTGTCTGGGCATCAACCATTGCACTCAATCAAATTTCTTAACTACAGTATTTAAGGGGCAAGGGCTGTCTCCTCTGCCTTCATTTGTAGTGACCACTACAATGGGCGACTTACGGGGCTCAACCAAACCTTACTGAAGTAATAAACGTGGCAGAGAGAGTTACAGGAACGCTGAAGCAGGTGTTAGTCGGGTAGCTTACGTAACATCAGAGCAATTCTTCCCTGTTTTATGTTGGTTTTTTTTTTCGTTCTGCAAACACACGCGAGCACACGTGCACACACCTACACAGAGTTAGCAAGCAATACCAAGCATTGTTGTCAGCCTTTTTATAATGCTAGCCTCATTTTTCCTAATCCATCTAAATTACTAGCTCCAAGTAGGAAACTTTGATCAGTCTGTTTCTAAAATGCTTGCTGGAAAGTTGGAAACTCACTGGCAGCTGAGGCATTACAGACAAAGACACTCAAGAGCAGCCATGCAGCTGCTACAGGACACTGTCAATCTGCTGTACAACAGTTCAGTCTGGAATACCTGAGTTCCTACAATTCCACTACCTTGCTCATATATCACTCCTAATCTTCCTTTAAAACAAAAATGTATTAAGAGGACACTAGAAATGCAGTCATAAGTGGTGAAGACAGCTTCATGAAAGTTTAAAGGTGGTTCTTAAGAAAGTGACTTAATAAATGTTTTTGCTTTATCCATTTAACGCACGCAGCCATGAAACCTAGGCACTGCCCAGCCTTTCACCATTTGAACTATAAACACAAATGTGCAGAGATGGGAAGAAGCCAGATGGCTCCAGGGATGACAGGCTGGTCAAGGGATATTCCGTCTTTCACCTTATCTAGGTCAACAGTTTGAAACAGACTGAAAAAAATTTCCAGCTGACAGGAAAGGACCTGCCGACCTGTCTCAGTCCCTCTGTTGCCCACAGCAATTGGCAGCTCCTCTAACATCTAATCAGCAGTATCAGGGGATGTACAAACACGGGGACAACCTACCCAGTTCTCTCTGGAACACTGTCAGGGTGGGATGTATAGGTATAGGAGGCTTGCTTGATAAAGCCTAAACTCAGCCCAAAACCTGCTTTCATTAAGGCTAGCAGAGAGTTAACTTTTCACTGATACCGATGGCTTCAACACAGAAGAACGGAAGGGAATTGCCATTTCAAGAAGGTAGAAAAAATAACTCAGACCCTTCCCCTGTCACCACCACCTTACTCAAATATTTTCCAAATTCTAGCACACAGCACCCAAGACACAGGAAAGACTCATTCAAGTCCTTATTTCGACTCTCTTGGAAATCGCCTAAAATCTAAGCGTTTGCCCTCTCTGTAAAACAGATTTCAAAAGAAACACAGCAGAGGTGATGGCTTGTTTAAAAAAACACAGGCTTCGCTAGTTTCTGTAAGAAATCCTTGTTGTGTGGGGAGAAGAAGAAAACAAGTTGTATTCTACTGGCATTAATCACTGTTTGTTTGAACTAGTTTCTGTAAGAAATCTTTGTTGTGTGGGGAGAAGAAGAAAACAAGTTATATTCTACTGGCATTAATCACTGTTTGTTTGAGTAGAGCAGAAGCCAGGGCAGGCGAAGCATTGTTATAATGCACCAGGAGGCAGAACTGTTGCCCCCCAAACCTCCACGTGAAACCACCACTATCATTTCAAATCACACAACAACTGATAAGAACTAGGAAGTATTTCAAGAGAGTGCTGCAGTGACTTGGTAAAACTCGCTCTGCAGCGTATTGCTTTGCTGTCTCCTCCACAGCTAAAACTCACTCCTCACTATTACAAGCAGGAATAATTTTACTGTCCTCTGGAGTTCTTAATTTGCTTTTTAGGATGAACTCCCTCGCTCTGAACGCCCCTTTCAGCTCTCTCGATAAAAGGATCGATTTGAACATGACAGCCAAGTGCTGAGTCATCACTCAACTCCCACTGAAAATAGGAGCTGAGCATAACCAGTCAATGGAAAGACTGTAAGTAAGTCGTCTATTGTAAATTACTATCAGAGGCTTCTCTTTCACTTCCAAATTCATGCTGATTCCTGTTATTACAACAGTCTGACTACTTGCTCTCCCAATGCACACTTCCTCTTTACTCCCTTTGTTTATGGTAAAAACTGAGTCAGGTCCCTCTAAAATCCATGTGTAAGAACCTTTTTGAAAAACAAAAAAACCTCACAGTGATTTTTTTATCAAGACATATATCCTGGGTTATTTTTCCATCTTTACTTTCCCCCCTATACCTTTTGATTCATGTTTTCAAGCTTTTCTCCAAAATTGCCAGTGCTAATGCTTTGTCTAGTTTTTTGGATTGGTTTCCTTCCAGCTAGTATTTTGAATAATCACATGACTCTGGGATTGAGGCCGTAAGAAAGCTCTTGAATGACTGGGGATCAAAGTCATGATATTTAGCAATATTGACATCTTTCCAATTCTAAGTGCAACATTTGCTATCTTATTGTTTAATGCTACAGTCATCCCATCCATCTTACTGGTTTCAAATGGAGGTTTAATTCCGTCGTGGAAGGTAATGTCATTAGAAGCCTTGTATCTACCCACACAGTGCTACCACACACGCTTCATAATAAAAATGAGCTACTAAACAAAGAGAAATAATCTCTTTTTGATCAAGAAGGCTAAACAGCAAAACCAAATCAGGCTAATGAAACAAACGGCTCAAAATGAGCATGCATTACTGCAAGGATTTAACAGAACTTGATTTTTTTTTCCCCATAACTTTGAGAGACTCTTCATTGCCAAACCTCCCTGTTGATGAGTCCATCTCTCCTTTTTCCATTCTCTGCATCTCTGCGCTCAGCCAAGATACGCTATAAGCATTGCAACACAAGATATCCTTCTGAAAGTTTAAAACTTCACATTTGCACAACACCAAGGGGAAAGCTGTTCTCTGGGATGGCCGTGTTCAGCTGTTAAGTAATGGGGTAACGAAGGGATCAGAGTTGAGAATAAGAATCATAACTAAAACCAGAGTCTGAGCAGCTGAAGCAGTAAAAATACACTGCTTTGCCTCTCATCCAAAGTAAATAAACCCATCATCTGCTAGGCTGGCTTCTCTCTGTAAGGAGAACATGGTTAGACACTTACTTCAGCATAAAACTCACTTCCACTCAGCAGTCAAAAAGTAAGTGTAGACCTGTGCATTTTGTCAGGGGTTTGGTTTTCAACAATAAAAAGAGGACTATGAAAAATGTGCTGAGCCCTCCTAATTCAGCACGAGTACTATCACGAGTAAAGAATGATTCTGTTCCTCAGGCTAGGCTATTTCAGCTGTCACTTGTGCTCACGAGGGGGCCATGAGAAGCCAGTGGGGGAGACAGCGTACACCCACCTCACCGCGGGGCCGTGTGCAGGCCAGTTGTGGTGGTTTCCACAAAATGACTTGCCAGAACACTTCGCTTTTTATATGTGGTTGCTAAAAGACAAGCAATCAGCAAGTTGTGAAGGGAATGACCGAATGAAAAC
>NW_010419420.1:18003-44493 GCF_000710305.1 Buceros rhinoceros silvestris
TCTTTCCCAGCTAATTTTTGCATAAACAAGCATCATCAAAAGTGTCTACAGTCTAGGACACTAACACAAACAGCATACGTGTTTATGGCAATCATACCTCAGTATCACAAACAAATAGCGAGATCTCCACAGCAGCTGGATGAGAGCCATTCTGCAAGCAGCTGGTTTGGGGAACAGTCCAGGGTTCTCTTCTCCAGACTTTCCCAGTCAGAGGATATTTCTCTCAAAGTAGCAACACTAATCTAAAGCTAAGAGTTCTTTTCTCCTTGCTTTTAGAGACAGATGATGAAGTGCAGAAAGCCGGCCCACCTAAGCTGCTTATAAAACTGCACCATTTTCATTAGCAGCAGAGTAGCTGCACTGACCACAGCAATCACCAGTTACACAAGATGCTCCATCCCAGCACCATTCCACCTCATGTGGAACGTTCATGGAAAATGCTCAGTTGAAAATTAATTAAGAGGCCAAGGTGGGACTATCTACATTCCCCAAAGCGTCTTAAACGTGAGCTCTGGAACAAAGGACTAGTCCCCCTTTTGTGTCCATAGACACTTCCGCAACGGTCTTCCACGCTCACTTCAAATCATGCAGAACTGGGTACCAGGAAGGGTACCCAGAGGCCAACCAAAGAGAATCTGAGGCAAAATGGGTACTGATGATCACACAGAGTTTTGCCTATAGCGTCTCTTTTATTGTTCCAATCAGCTACTTGCATGAACTCCAGTTTTCATAACCTGCTAATCTCAGCTCTGCCTACTCAGTTTCCCTATTTTCTTTGGCCTAAAGACTCAGGAAGTCTCATCTCTTCTACATTTCTTCTCCCTTCCTCTACCTTGTGAATTAACTCACCACCTCCAGAATGAATTTCACTCCTGTTTCACCAGCGCAGGTTCTACTGTCACCCCATCATTCGCTCTGCATACTTTTATCCCTTTACCAGCCTCGTTTTCTGAGCATGTAAACCGCCAAAGACCCTGCCTGTAACTCCGCATTTACACAACATCTTGCACAGCCAGGCTCAGGTCTCTGCTAGACTGTAGATGCTGTTCTGGCACTTGCATTAAGATTTTTTTTCCTCCAGCTACGTTATTTGGTCAACTAAAGCTAGAATCTCTTCCAACAAACCTCAGCACAATAATAAGAGGGCAAGAACAATGGTGGGTAAAAGAAATAACGGTAGCGCTGTGTAAGATCAAAATAATCAGCACAAGGTACAGCAGGGAAAATACCTAACTGTAACACAACGTTAGGGACATGAGTTGAAGAACAGTCTGCCCACTTGGACACAATGTGGAATTTAGGAAGGCAGCACATAATTACCCGAGCTGGTCTTGGCTAGGATGCCAGGATTAGCACTCCAACACTTCTGAAAAGTGGCCAGGAAGGCTGTTTTGCCTCTCACCCAAAGGAAACAAACCCATCATCTGCTAGATGGCTCCCAAACACTACGTGAGGCATCATTTTTACACAGATTTGAGAAAAGTTTCTTTACAGATCCGCCTGAGTGACTTGCAGCATCAATGCATCCCTTAGCAGTGCAATGGATCGCTCTCAGCCCAGAAAACTGAGTGCTCTTCCCTGGTTCATCAAAGGCACGCTCTGCTGTCTCAATTTTTCTGTAGATTTCTCAGCCAGTTACATAGAGAAATTAAAGGAAACAGTGACCTAATTCTGACACTGGTTTCATAACGAGAAGATAACCTGATTCTTCACTAGTCCCAAACCCCCTCTCTTCCTCATAAACGACTTTCTCTCTAGAGTATTTAATATTACTTGTGGCAACAAGAGGACTGAACAGAATATGCAGGTTGGAAATTAAAAAGTCTTGCTTTTCCTGGAGAGCAATTAGGATAACAGACACAAACATGGAAAAAGAATATGAGATGTATTAAGGTGCAGCTCTGCACCCTAAGATATAGGCAATCGATTCTCTTGTCTCAGTCAGTACTGAGATCAAGGGTCATGACTTTACCCCTGGTACAACACTGCTTAATTGCTCAGGTGCACAGACGTTTTCTTTAATTTTCTTCATCAACAACCGGTATTAGCCCTAAATAGGGTCAATAAAGGTCTTGGTACAACAGTTCCAATTAGAGTTAGCAAGTGAGTACAGCCAAAGACATTTGGCAAGTAAGAATATGATAGATTCCTACCGTATTATTAATGTGGTAAAAAAGGGTTTACAGAAAAAATCCTTAAGCTACCCAGAAACAATTTGTCAAGGGTTAGAGCTGGGCCGAGTACTAGACAAACGACAGATGCTTTCTATTAACCCCTCTCCCCCACCCCTTCCCAAAGAGGTGAAAAAGAGTAAGAAAGAGAGGCTTATAGATTGGAAAAGAAAAACTGCTTTAGTGAGAATAATAACAGTATGAAATACATGCACATACAGAAATATATACCGAACCTAACCCCTTTGATGGCAACTGTGTCACCATCACCGCTGATGCTGCAGCACAGACACCGGGGAAGGCCCAGACTGGACTCAGCAGCAGACGGGAACTGGATGCAGAAGCTGGTTTTCAGAACTGGATTCAGGAATGCACAGTCTGGGATTGAAGGCAGAACGGACAGAGTCCTCCTCAGACACCAGCCATTGAAGAAGAAAGCAAGCGAGACCCTCAGCTTTACACCGAATATGACTATGGGATGGAGCACCTTGTTGGTCAGTTTAGGGTCACCTGTCCTGTCCGCTCCTCCCTGCAGCTGCTGTCTCTCACTTACTGCATCCCCACCGTGAGTGACCTTGGTCTGCACAGCAGAAAGTATAAGCCAGAGCCTTTCTGCACCCCAGTCCCTGGCAGTAACTGTGAACATCGAGCGTTATCACCTCTAGAAGCAGCCACTGTCTGCCAAAATACGCCATTAATTTCAGAAAGCGCCGTCACTGAGAGGAGACCGAGATGGAAAGTAAAACCACTGAACAGAACTGGGTCTGTCCTAACTCAAACCAGGACACAATTTCAACAGAAAACTGCACTGAAAAGGAAAAAAATAGACAAATCAACCAGGAAACAGATCAGCTTAGCATGACTTACCCTTATGCACGGCATGAGAAAGCGGAGGGCAAGACAGGGAATGGTCATGGACTTTCCGGGGAATGGGCTAACTCTATGGTGTCATTAACCACAGGCAGCGAAGTGGAGGAGAGCTTCTGTGCAGCGTGATGCTGGACATGAAGTGTCATCGTTCTCAGAGGAATGGTTACTTCAGTGAGGAAGCGCAACAGCTGAAGATAGGTTTTACCTTCCATCACTCCTGCATTACTATGAACGCAAGTAGAAAAGGGCCAACTTCTCCTAGAGCAAAATCTCGTAACTACTGCACTGCTGTACACATAATCTTCACACACCACCCTGTAGCTATTTGCAGTCATCATTAAAATAATTGCATTATTTAATCTTATTTCATAAAAACACTAACAGTAATACTAATAAATACGTCATTGAAATGATGATTATCTACCTTTTTTGGATTGCTTTCTAGTCAGAATGCTTACTTAGCACTCACTCTTCACTTCTGCATTCTTCATCCCTTTAGAAGGCCACATGTGTGCATGAAGCCTCACGTTCACAGAATCAGAAACACAGAATCGTTTTGGTTGGAAGAGACCTTTAAGATCATCGAGTCCAACCGTTCACCCTGCACTGCCAGGGTCCCTAAACCATGTCAGCACCTCTGCTGGGTTCCTGCCAGGAACCTGCCAGGGTTCCTCAGCACCACATCTACACAACTTTTAAACACTTCCAGGGATGGGGACTCCACCAACAACCCGCGAAGCCTGTTCCAATGTTTTACCAACCTTTCTGTAAAAAAAAAAATTTCTAATATCCAACCTAAATCTCCCCTGGCCCAACTTGAGGCCTCTCATCCTACATTATCTGTGAATCTCAGCGCACAGAACTCAGTGCACTTTCTTTGGGCAGTATTATTCACAACTTCCCAAGGCTTTTTCCCAATGCAATTAATAGCATACATTTCCCTGGAGTGTAAAAGCAGCAAGGCGAGTCCTCCAACCTGGCCTAAGAACCTCAAAGAAAATGGTTTTTGAGGTGGCAAGACGGCATGTACCAAACAAAATGCCAGGCTCCACCATGAAGGCTTTGATCAGCTTGGACAACACCCATTACTGGAAAGCAAGAAAACGGAAACTTTCCTAAGGACAGCTGAGCTACTAAGAACAAAAGGATGAAACTCTCAAAATCCTCCTGGCTAACATTTCTTACGTTGTATCATGAGCAGCATCCTCCCTGAAAGGTACATACTATATTCTTTCTTTGTCTTTCAAAAGCACTCTCCCGTAACAGATGGCCAGTTTACATGTGGTAAAGATCCTCTGTAATTAACAACTCTGTTCTCATTACCCACCCTCCAAGTATACCACAATTCTGTCTCCTTTTCTGCTGAGTATGTGCTTCATTTCACCGTGAACAACAGCCAGGGAAAAAACAAATTAAGTCGATTTCTACACGGGGGTTGTGCGGAGGGGCTCGACTGCAGATTGCCAGGAGACAGTCACAGCGATCATTAACCAAGGCTGGGAACCCTAGCTTGGGGGTCAAGGCAGACCCTACAAATGGGCATGTGAAGTTCATCCGTCTTCTGGAAAGCTTCCCAGAATGTGATTCATATTCCCTTCACCTTTCAATTACTTTTCTCATTTCAAGACCTCTCACCACAGTTACAATCAACTGCTCTACAATTATTTTTGTAATGCAACAATCACAAACTAGAGAGACATTTGCAGAACTCTGGCTTTATAAAAGCACAGATATACTGCTTCCCCTTTCCTCCAGTTCCTTGCCTCTTCTCCAGTCGGAAAAGCCAGAGGAACAACACAGAGATAAACCACCTTTCTCAAGAGTAATTCACCTTCCACCCAGTCTACAGATCATTCTGGATTCAGTGGACTTTGGAACGGAGACACTGTGGTCTATTGGAAGTGTCTGCAGAATTATGGACTTTGAAAATCTCTAACACCCTAGAAAGACCATCATCACCTAGAGATCCTAAGGGGTGGGGGGGAAGAACAGTATTGCAATCAAGACCTTCAGTCAAGCATCTGAAGACACGGGTTCAATTCTCAGGTCTTTCATAAATCGCTCTCTAACTTTATATTCCAGTTTACCATCTGGAAATATATATGGAGAAGTATTTCCTATTTCAGACTATTAACACTCAGCTGCTGGTAGCACCTTTTACTGCCTTTTCATTCAGAATCTTATCAAGCAGAAGCTCAGTTGCTGAGTCGTATTCTGAGACGGTGCTTTCTGCATGCAGCAACACAGGCAGGGCCGCACCGTGCTCCACTCTGTGCCACACTGTGCAGCGCCCCAAGAGGAGCAGTAGATCTAATAAGAGAAGTTAAAGCTTGCTCCAAGGACAAACATCTTGGCTGGCAGGTAGATACTATGAACCAGGGCTTAAGTTAGTTTTAGGCTTCCCTCTGCAGCTCACCTATCAATTTTTCACTTACTTCAAACTTCCCTTAAGCCTCTCAACCTGGCTGCAACAACCAGCCGATCATTCTGAAACTGAGTATTTGTGACTCAGAAGCAAGTCAGTACAAGGCAGCTATTTTCTATTGCCAGGTCTGACTACTAGAGAGAAAAGTATAATCATCAAGACAAGATTATTTTATGCAGCAGCGATGACACACAACCCCTCTCACAGGGACCTCTATTCTCAACTTCAAGAAAATAGATTTTTCTGTCCGGAGCATCAAAAATTTTAACCAATCATATTCACCAGTGTTTTGCATTCAGCATGGCTCTGTTCCAAAAGGCAATGTCAAAAAGCAGCAGGGAGGTCCAGTGCTACACTACATCTCAATGCTTTTTGCATCAGCCATATATAGTTTGCAATTATCAAATAGAGTTTTGTGTGGGTTTTTTTCTGCTGACTCTGAAGCCTGAATATCAACCCCGGGGTTTAGAGACAAGCTGAGCTATTTTCTTCTGTCACGCTTTCACTAATAGCGATGCTTTTGCAGGCAAGTTTTCTTTGAGAAGTTGGTGGATTCCTGCTCTGCCGAGTCTCACTGACTCGACAAAGCCACCATTTCTGTGAAACATGCAGATCCGTTCCTGGGCTGGACAAGCACTAGAGGGATGAGGAGTGAAAAGCTCTCCAAGCTACCTCAGTCTCCAAAGTCAAGAGACATGACTACATACATTACAGGTGGCCAACTTACAGCATTTGAGCCATGTAAAGCTGGAATGCTTCGAGTGCAGGTGACTGTCATGGGTCAGCCCTATCCGACTACATAACCAGGTTAACCTTACGCTGCAACAAAGCAAAAGGACCTATCAGAAGTTGTTGTCACCTCACACTCCCAAATTACTTATAAAAAACCCCCCTTCCTCAGCTCTCTCCTAAGTATGGTATATGTACCCTCTGGCATTTCACTGCGGAGAATTTTAATTCAAGTCACATCGGGCTGGAAGAGCTGAACACCCATAAGAAACAAATGGCTGTGTTAAGTGTCACTTTTATACAGCTCTCAGATCACAAACAACATAGCTAATAACATGTCATCTCATCTGCTTGCTACTCTGGAGGTTGTTAACAACCACAGCAAAAAATAAAAGGGGAAAAAAGCAGAGAGATGATTTACAGCAGACAAGGGACCTGGCTAGAAGGGCAGAGAAGCACACAGTGCTACTCTCAAGTCTGCCATGTCATCCTGTATGACCCTGCTTGAGCCAGTCAAACCTTCCGTATCTCAGGTGCCTACCTTGTAATCCTTACTAAGGGCTTTGAAATTTGAAGAAGAAAGATGCCTTAACACTCCTTTTCCCTATCTTCATCCTGGATTTTTTGTTAGTTTCTCTTTCAGAAGGGTTAGCACAGGAAAAGTGTCTTGACTTTCACTTACTTATTTATGTTCATGAAAGGTAGCAGTAGAAAGCATCTTGTACCTAACCACAAAGTAAACCCACTATCTCCCAGCTGCTTGGACTCTTCTCACTTTTGACTTCCAGTTTTTGCTTTGGAAATGAAAAAAATACAAGGTCTTTCTTCTACAGCACAGGGAAGTATTATGTAAAGAGATTCTCATGCTTCCCTCTGCCAGTGTATCCCAAACCTATCTGGAAGACATTATCACCAGGCATCTTTTTGTGAGCAAACCTTTTAAAGGAAACCTCTGTGAAGAAACTGCCTCAGTTTCTGCCTGCCAAGGCTACAGTTCACTGGTAGCTATGGCAGTGTTCCTCTCCTGTTGGCTTGCACTCACTGTGGAAAGTCCCCATGAAGTCATGAATAAATGGAGTTCTTTATGTTTTTGTCATGGGATCGCATGGGTGTATCAGCCTGGAATGAGCAGAAATCTCTTTTACAAAACCACACTATTCTGAAGATAGAAGAATGGATTCATTTAAGCAGGTCTTCCCCATTCAGTACCTTTGAATAAGAACTGTTAAATAAAAGCTCATGTTATTTGTCAGCTGAAATGTATTTTCTATCCCTATTGCTATGTTTGAATGACTAGGCTCTAGCTTTGGATTAGAAGTCTCTTCCTAATTAACACCTTTAACAGAGATAAGTTGGAGTCATGCGACTTAAAAGCAACTAAATCAAGGTGAGAGTTTTTGCCTAATGCCACAGACATCTTAAATAAAGTCTCGCACTAAATGACACATAAGTCCATTCAAAGAAAAGCAAAAGAGAAAAGCAAAACAGAAAAGAGAGAAAAGAGAAAAGAAAAAGAGAAAAGAAAAAGTGAAAAGAAAAACCACAAACAGTAAAAAGGACAGAACAAGTCCATGTGCCCTGGGAGCCTGCAAATGGTAACTTACTTGTCACTGAACACTCATATTAAACTGAATATTCAAGGTAAGATCCATGTCACTTTGCTTTAGCCATCTACAAAGTAACAATTTAGAAGCTCCTGTAATCATGTTTACTTCTCTGATCTGAAGCATCTACATTAGGAAAAGTTTAACCATAGCCTCTCGGTCACTCCAAGGGAGCTTTTGAGGAATCTCTCAGATACAAAACCCATAGCATAGGTCTCCATAGCAAACACCTCTTAGCAAAGATAGATAATTAAGGCAAGATGACTCCTGCCTGTGGAGCTGGAAAGACGACAGAGTTCTCCACACACAAAGAACTCTGTCACAAGCTGCTAGAGCAAGCTTAACAAATCCTCAGGCACTAGCATCTGGCCAGTCACTGAACAGGGAACCAGGCATTCAGGAGTTTGAAAACTGGTCATCAACCCATTCTTCTTTCAGAGAGATGACTTCAGCAGTAGCAAAACCCAGCGAGCAGTGAAAGCCTTCAAAAATCCTACTTTTCATTACGGATGTCTGAGCTCAAGACTTCCCCTGAAGTTGTTGGCTTGGTGGGTTTTTTGGTTGTCTGTTTCATTGGGTTGTTTGCTTTTTTTTTTTTCAACTGATGACTCAAGTATCATTTTCTAAAAACAGATCTCAGGTAGGACTAGAGCACAAGGCTTGATTTTCCAAATACTTGCACAAGTGTTACAAAATAATGACTTTACTGAAAACAATACAGTCTATTAAAAGACATATTTTACTGGATTCAACTATTGTCACGTACTCAAAAACAATTTGTTAGGCATATTAATGACTAGGACTACTCAATCTTTCTCCAATGCTCACTGTTTCACCTTGGAGAACTGAAAATATTTGCATCCTCTTCTTGCTCCTTCTTCCCAGAGTGCTAGGCAAAAGGTTGCCTCTGCCCATTCTCAAAGAGCTTTGCTGCGCTTCATCACCAGAAGAATCTCAAACTTGATCATGTGTAATGTCATGCTCTCTACTTCTGTTTCTTAACCATTTTTGGATAAAAATAACAGGACGCCTAACTTAAGCAAAACAAGCACCATAAATACCGCCTAAGCCTTCAGAAGAAAAATAACTCAGGGTCCAAGGAGCACAATGATGACATTGTCATGTCTCTGTGGCAAGCTCTGTGCTCCAAAGGTTTTTCCTTTCAAGCATATGTTCCTGATTCTGTACACTGCCTTTTGTTTCAGCACTGCTGTGCTCACTCCATCCCTAAGACAGATCTTAAGTCAATATAGTCTATATAATTCTAAGCAGCCAAGTTCAATAAGCCTGTTTTTCCTTTTCGTGCTATTGGGTTTGAATGTTTTCTTTGCTAAACCTGCCTACAACACATCCTATAACACAGATAACCTTGAGCTGACTACCGAGAAAATACATTGCAACAATGACCAGACATAAATCTACACTGATACTGCAGCAAAATGAGCCACTGCTGAAATGAATGTCACATCAGGTTGCAGTCTCAGGAGAACAGAAGCAGGAGACACAACAGGGCAGAAACAATGAAGGAAGAAGCCTTCCTCTTTCCCCAAAGCTGTAATGATTCAAAAAATTATGCCAGAGACTGTCATTAAAGCAGTATCGTAATTACAGCTTCTAGAACCTTTTAACAAGAAATTGAGGACAGAAAAAAGAAGGTGCTGATATTCTTTCAACGGAAAACAGAAAAAAAATCTACTGAATATCCACTCAAAAATCTGAAGTCACATCAGAGAACAGTGTGCATGCAGACACAGTGCTATCAGATTTACAGAGGTGGTGCCTCATACCAGTGCAAATACACCCCCTCAGATTTCTCTGATGGAGGCTGGGAAAGAAAGCAAATAAACCAGCAGGCAGCTGTTATTCCCTAGAAACTTGATCATAACCTCATCAGGACCTTCGCTTCCCCAACTCAGTTACTCACATTTTGAATCACAAAAGAGCAGGTACGACACCAATACCAGCACAGCTGGGCATGGAGAAGAGATAGGCAGGGGTGCAGTTAAACTTGGGGCAGCCACAAACTGCGTGCTGTGGATTCTGACAAAAGGAAGGAGGAGGAAGAGACCGGGGTAACAGAGGGAAGAAACAAAGGATGCTTTTATCGGCCCCGTTTTCTTTCACATTTCTTTATGATGCACATAGTTAAGCCTTATAAGACAAAAATCAGTCTGTGTATAAGTTCCCACAAGTAAGAAACCATATAGAATTACAATGGCGTGGCTCTCCTCCTTTTACATTAATTTTATGCACATCCTTCTTGAATATGCTTGTTAGAGAGCTCTCTGTAGATCCCGGATTGGGATCTCCTAGTTGCAGTTGTTAAGAGTTCTTGAATAACAAAGGAAACAGAAACCATCCAGACCTCCTCTCCATTGCCCTGACTCCACTGCCCTATCTTCCTGCAGTGCCATAACGCTACCTGTTCTTCCATGCTTCCAAGAGCCTCTCAAGGTGTAGAAACTGGGACAGAAAATACCTATGGAAAAGTTACGCACAGAACCACAGATCAAGGCGAGACCCCACCAGCAAACACCAGCACCAGGGATACAGGAGATAAGGACAGCCTTGACAAAGAACCGACCTTTCCCTGCTTTTTGCCTATCACCTTTTGAGATAAAAAAACAGGGAATGTTGCAAAGAAATAATAGTTTAATGAGAAACATATTCTAGTGTGGGAAGCACAGAGAAAAAAGAAATCAGTGGTTAAGAACCCGAAAAATTAGGAGCAAGTAACAATTCAAGCATCAGTGAAATTTTTGATAATGTGTCTGATAAAAGAAAATCCATCCCTAACCTTGTAATTTGGATTTATGGAAGAAGTATATAATTCAGTGGATCTTCAGCACGTAGCATACAGCAAGTATTTAAGCTTTCCAAAAGCATGCGCTGCCCCAGTCAGTATATGCCACTTGGAATAGGTTGAGGGGAACTCGTTAAATCACTCCTTTATTATTCACACTACAGGAATGTGAATTCTATTGGCAAAATGAATCAATCAGACAGCAAAGAGCTATTCTCTGGAGCCTACATTTATCAGCCCGACAAGCTGTCACTAAGGATTGGGTCAGCCTCATAATGCAGCATCCAACCAGAGGGGGAAAAAAAATCCCCGAGACTGCTGAAATAGGGAATGGTTCACCCATTTAAAGTTGTCCCCAGAGGCTTGTGTCAACCATTTATTACTGCTCACACACAGCTGCAGAAGCTTTTAAGTGAGAAACCTGCATTCCTGGACATTCCAGAATGCTGCACGTTGTGGAAACATGCTCCATCCCAGCTATTTCTATGAGGACAAGCAAGATGAAGTATCCTGAAAGAAATACTGTTGGGCTCTAAGGTAGCCCTCTGAAGAAAACACATTCAGGAACTTGAAAAAGGGCTAAAACTAGGACACATGTCAGAACAGATACACTGTTGGGAAACACACAGTTGTCATGCAGTCTGCACTTCAATAAAATGATGTTTCTATACCATGTTTTCCATATAAACACATTGTTTTCAAGGTTTAGCTGTTCCTCTACTGCCCTCAATGTAAGTCTAAAATATAAAGCATCATTTTAAAAAGTCACACTTGAGAATCCACACACACAAAAAAATAAGCTGCTTCTTAAAAAAAAAAAACACCCACCCAAACCCAGCCCAAATACCCCACCACCGTTCATTCGCCCCATTCCCAGTCCTGTTGAAAATAATGAAATCCTAAACTCTCATGATTCTGAGACATACACCCGCTAACGAAGCTAAACATAACAGAAAAAACAAGCACTAGCTGGAATGCAGGAGCCCTGATCAGAAATGAAAGTACTGTGGGAGGAGAAAAGCAGTCAGCAGTTCCGATAAATACCATGAAGCAGTGTAACACATACAGCAATGCATAAAATCAATATACTCTAGCAGAAAACACCATCATATACTGCGGCTGCTTGGACAGGGGAGAGAGCAGACCAATGTTTCTGTTCTTGTCAGCACTTGTGCCAACTGTACTTTCAGGCTGGATGGAGTTTAAATCTAAGTCTGACTTACAGTGACGCAGCTGCAGGATGGGCTACAAGAACTGCTGAATGGCTCAAAGAAGCAAAAAATTTTTGGCTGAAGTACTTCAGGAAAGGATACAAGGGAAGGCAATCAGATCCACTCTTGGAGGGGAAAATGATAAAAGGATGAAAGTGTTTAATTGTAGCAATGTAATATGTGTGTAAGGGCTCAAAAATGAGAAAGAAAACACTTCTGCCCGCTCAGTAAAGCTTCTTCATCTCACTGAACTCTCTCTGGAGGGCTGTGCGTGCTGCTGCTCTGAACTGGATGTTCAAGCTACACCACGGTACACCAGGACAGCATAAAAATCAGTGCAAGCATTTAACGGCCTATACAGGCCGCGTTGAAAAGACTATACCCAGCAGATCAAGGAATATGATTATTCCACTCGACTCAGCACTTGTTAGACCACACTTGGTCCACTGAGTCTAGGGTTGGTCGTCCCAGCTCAAGAAACCTGAGACCATCCAGCAGAGTGCCACCAGTGCAAACAACGGACACGGGTTGCTTCAGGGAAAATTTTGGTGTGAATACAAGAAAAACTGGGAACAAATTGATGAAATTGAGAACAATTAAACATCGGAATACATTACCAAGAGAAATGGTGGAATCTCTCTTGCTATAAATATTCATGGCTGAGCTTAACAAGGCCTTAGGTAACATAATCTAAGGCCTTGATTTCAAGAGAAGGTTGGACCAGATGTTCTCTAGAGGTTCCTACCAACCTATAATTTTTCTACAATTCTGCAATCTAAACATAACCTACGCTAAACACTGCTAAATACTACTTTTGCAGAAACATCACTTGGAATTAGGATTTCTGCTATTTTTCTTCCTATTCCAGTAATAAAATAAAATAATTTTAAACAATAATGACATGTAGAAAGGAGGACAGTTCACTGTTTTTCAGAATATCTGTAAGCATTTACTGAAATTATTGAGCAGTAGGCTTAAAAGGAAGTGCCCTTTCACAGAATATGTAATTAAACAAGTAAACTTACTACCAGAGAATTTAGAAAGGCCACAGGATAAATAACTCAAAGGAGTTCCATGAATTTGTTCTATTCCTGTAGCGTCTATTAAGCATTCTTTACCATCTACTTTCAAAGACAAGATGCATAAACTCTTGGTTTCATCCAATATATCCAGTTTTACATTTAAGCTTCATTAATGGGAGATAAATCAAACCACTAGAAGTCAAACATAGTAGCCTTAACTGTCTTAACTTGTAACCGCACTACGGTTTGTTTGGAGCATCCATTTAAATGTTCACAAAAGAATGATAGAAATCTCACCACTAACATCAAATAAATCATAAAGAACAAGAATTATTTATTGCACTTGAGATGGGAATGGAAGAACAGGCTAAGAAACAAAATACGAAGAAAATCTAACAGTAGTGCCAGCTTCCAATTCTACCTAACGGCAGAAAGAAAGAGTTAAAGTTCCCAAGCAAATGGGATTCCAGCCTGACAAAGTAACAGATAGCTCTATCACACCAAGGTCATACATCACAGCCACCTCCACAGATCACTTCTACCAGCAGAGTAGATGACATCTAAAAAAGGCCTAAACAAACACAAAAATAACAAAACAAAAATAACACCGGCTGTCCGCATTTTAAGGCGCCTCCCATAAGACACAAAACCAATATTGCACTGAAAGACATAAACCAAAGATCCTCCCATATGCTGACAGTGGAAGAAAGATCCCACCAGAGTTCTTTTTACTTTCCACAAGCTGAAAAAGGCATTAGGGCAAACGTTGACAGTAGAAGACAAATATATGGCTTGAGGGGCTATGGAAAGTAGCAAGAATTGTTGCTGCCAGATACGCAACAAGAAACTTTTTCTTGCTTCCTCATCTCTACCTTCTGTAAGTGTTAAATACAATATTGGTTGATTTATTTATCATTAATGGAATTACTTTATTAGCTGGTTTGGAGTAAAAAAAGAATATTACAATGGACAACATAAAGAGAGATATCCTTCACAAAAGTCTTCAAAGTCTTCACCTTGACTGTCATCTGTTGGATGACAATCGCAAGAAGAGAACTTCAGTTTTCTTAGCGATGCTTTGAAGGTGGTGGAGAGGTTTAGGATTTATGTCTGTGTCATGAGAAACCTTCCACTCTTCTAGGTATTTCTGGAAGTCAGTGACTCGCTAGACCTCTGGAGTACACAGCCACATACAAGGATAGTTTACAGGTCCTAGATCTGAAGGAGTTTCGTGCATGTGGACCATGCGTATTGAACTCAGCGGTGGCTTGCCTGCATCAAGTCTCACAAGACATGGTGCGTAACAGATGGCCTGTTGCTTAAGACACTTACCAAGGACTTTAGAGATCCAGATTAAATTTCAGTTTAACTTTGTACAAGTCTCTTAGTAGGACACATCTACACCATGGATATAGACAGATTTAAGCTGTCTCTGCCCAAGCTAATCTGGAAATGAAAGTGTAGGGCAGCCTGCTGCAAAGACAACCAAGCTCACGATCGGTGACCGGCTGGATTTCTGAACCCACGGGCAGTGCCATGCAGAACTGGGCACAAGCCTCTGCGTGCTGAACTGCGCTGCGTGTGGATTTGCTAGTACTGGTCTCTAGTAGCTCTCAGCCCTCTACCCTGTGCTCCACTGCGAACATTCGCCTTGGTTTTGTGGCTCAGCTTTCCATCTGTGCCAGAGGGATATAAAGCACAGCCCCTATTTACAAGGTGTCAAGAGGATAAATATATTAAGTGGTCCTAAGGCACTCTGGGATTATGGCAACAGATGTAACGTCAATTCCTTAAAGCAGTGAAAATGGAGACGACAAGGCAATCAAAACTGTAAGAAATGAGCAACTGAGAACATAAAGTTTATTTTTTTTCTGATTCAACAGTGCCTTGGCATCCAGAGGACGCTGCAGAAGAAACGGCACTCTTTGAAACACAGCAACAGCTAGATGAACTGGAAAAAGGGGGCAGGGCGGGGGGCAGAGGCACAAAATTACAGGGCAATAAGATTCTAACCACCACTTTAATTTAAAACTACTATAAAGTGAGACAAAATGAGATGTTTACATCTCTGAATCACAATCCTTTGAGAGACAGCTCTCTTACCTGCTAAAGATCATAATTGGTTGGAAACTCTCCAAGACAATACAGAGGAAGAAATGCGTCTTGTGAAGAACCCAGGCTACTCAGCAGTGACAGAGCTACTAACAGAAAGTAAGCAATCAGCAGCATCAATCACAGAAAAGTACACTTAATACAACAGTAAAGAAGCCTAAAAGAACAAACTTCTTGATTCAGAAGTAGACCTTCTAGCAACTTTCACTTCTCCAAGTGAAGCAAATTAAGCAACAAAACTTGATTGAATAGCGCAGGGATAATTCTTTTCCCTCTGTTTCATTTTTGCATAATTTCAGACTCCGTGATTGTACATTGCGGTGTACAGAGATGATTATATACAGCAGAATTACTCCACATTAACTGCTTCCACTGTTAACCATTATGCACATTATTTGCAGAGTAAACTGCTTTGTTTAAGTGAACATGCTTTGCGTCACATGTGCAGCATAGTAGAAACGTGCACACAAGCAACTAATGCACCTCTGCTAATGACTAGTAATTCCTTAAGCTGATGAACCCCTACAGCTTATAGTCACCTGTTCATAATCTTATCTTCATCCATAGCTCAAGATTGTCTTGCTTCAGTCTTCTTCAGCATAAAAAAAAGAAAAACCATTCAAACCTACTTAATTTAGTTAAAAAAAAATACTTATCAGCACAACTCCTTATAGCGTTCAAAAGTAGTAATTCTGTAAGTAACAATTAGCATACCAGTTTCTGCTGGTTTAAGTTCTTTGCAGTTACTCTCGATACACTTTTAAGAATCACCAGTAATGCGATTATTTCATACTGCAGACCTACAATTTGTACCTACAGCAGTAGGTGGAGAATACACATAAAAAAGAAGTATGGGAAATCCACAAAAGAAATAAAAACATACAAATTAGATCTCTGATGGCTCATGACTTGCCAGGGTTGTATAAGAACAAAGATACGCAGGCACTAGCTTAATGTAGTTTCAAAACCATGTATCCCTGGCGCATTGATTAGAAAGTGGACTGGACAGGGGTTTTTAAGTGAGGAGAGTCAGAAGACAGGCAAAAAGACCTGAGTACCAAACGCAGCTTGCAGGAAGGACCAAGTAAATTCGGTAAGAACCCATGAGTACAGAATTCCTTTCCCACAATAACAGAAGCAATATTTACAAATATTATTCATTCTTTTGACTCTGAAAATTTAATTCTCATTTACTGCATTTAACAATGAAAACATAGCAAACACGAGGAGGCAAAGAAATGGCAAGGGAGCCATTCTGCGCTTCAGCTTGCACCCCCTTCCAAGGGAACGTGCTGTTCCCAGACAGCACGGGGGCTCTGGGTGACAGCCGAGACAAGACAGCTAGTATATTCACTGTGACACTAAACACTTAAAGAATTGTCCAGATTGGTTACAAAGATTGCAGGTACTTGGCTATGCCTTGATTAAAGACATCAACAAACACTGCCTGCACGTGTTGTAACCCTGTGGAAAACCCAGCTCTACCTGCATTAGCTGAGTAGTAATAAAGCTATCGGCCACGGTGCCAGGTTTTAAGAGATATTACTGAAGATGACCCGCAGATGACTTAAAATTCAGACTGGCAGCAGGTCCAAGAATATTCACAGTCCCTGCTACACCGGATGGAGTAGTTAATAGAAAAAGGTTTGGACAGCAGTCCTAGGAACTCTCATCCAGCTCAAGAAAAGCAGGAGGAAAGAAGGACAATCATCCCAGTCAAATTTCCAAACACCTGGAAGTTCAATTATCTCTGCTGAATAAATCCAGCAATTTCAGTTGTTTTTAAGCAGCAGGGGACTGAGTTGAATGGAGATCTGGGTTGATTTAAAGCTAATTTGTTCAGAAAGTTGTGAAATTGCTTTGAGTTCAGTGCCTGCAGCTATTTCTGTGAATTGATACTAAAATGATTGAAGTTTTATGCGACAACTCCCCAACAGGTTCAGCAAACATCCACTGTCCAGTAACACACCTTCAGTCGTACCGGGTTCCTTTACTTTGTTTGGAAGGCGTCCTCTATTTATTTCTGCAAGATATTTAAAGCAAAGTCCAAGATATCCAGCAGAATTCCTCCTTTGATTCACAGTTTCCAGTTGCTGAAAGGTTGGATAACTTCACAAAATTACATGGAGTAAACACAGAGGACCTACCAAGCCTAGCGTACCATATTAACTGTGGCAACCTGGCTGCCCATTAGGAACAACCTCATCCTCTACTCGCGTGAGGAAGATTACACCCCTTTGGATCAGCCTCTTGCAGACTTGCTTACCTAGAAGGCAAGCAGGAATAGACAAAAAAGGAGCAAGCACGCTAGCCAAGGCCAAATCAAGCAGCCTACTGAAATGTTCTGCATGCACCTAGGAGTCCAGAGGGAAGTAAGAAACATTACAGTTTTTAAGCTTATTCAAAGTTGACAATAATTGTACCCTGTTATTAGAACCATCACTTTATAAAAGTTGATATCATCATTGTTTCTAGAAGTTAGGGGAATTGAGACATAGAAGGCTGACGAAATTTGCTTAAGGTCACATAAGCTGGAGGATATGAGGAAGGGAACCTGAGTCATATATTTCAAGGGAGTTTTAACTCAGGGAGTAGAGGGGCACAGGGAAGGCTGGAGGGGAGTAATGCGTTTTCTAATTTGAAATTCTTACTCTGCCTCTCACTTTTGATGACTATAAACCTCCTCATATGTACATAATTAAACTATGTCCAGCAGACTACATTATAAAAGATGTACACAACAAAATCCGCTTTTTGAGTCATGAATCAATTCATTGTTTATCCAAAATAACAGACACAAATGGCTCTCACCTGCCTACAGCTAGAGTAAAAACACTTCCACACTGAAGGAAAACAAAATAGTTTAAAAAAAAAAATCAACCTAGACCACAAAATTAAATACTTGAATAGTTAATGAGAGGAACACTGAGAAATGCCATGCTGGATGTCTTCCCTACTAATTTGAAACAGCTTAGACCCTAAAACCAGTTATGGGGCCCTCACCACCTGGACTGACCAGTTTAACCCAGCTCTGCAGCAAACATCGCAATTTCAAATTAAAACCAGTTTAAGGCCTCAAATAATGTTTGAATATTTCTCTCTAATGTCATTGTACACGTTTTTAAATGGAACCCCATCATATTCATCAGGACACCACACCGTCTGAACGAAATATTGCCTTTCCTTCTGCTCCCAGCCAAAACGCTGCCAAGCTAAAAGGTTTCTCTAATTGTTCTCCCCCACTGAGGTGCGTGTTTGCATAGAGACTATGACATTTGGAGAGAAAACTAAAACTAAAAGAGGGAATCTTTTAACAGCTTATCAGATCCCTACTAAAAACTGAACTCTTCCTGCTAACGCGACTGAAAACATGTCAGCTTTTTCCAGATTTCGTTGCCTTGCTTGTTTTGCTTGGGGATTTTTGTTGTTTGGGGAGGGAGGTGGTGTTTGTTTGGGGTTTCTTTGGTTTTTCTGTTCTGGTTTGGTTTAGATGTTTGAATTGATTGATTCTGAGCAGATCTACTTTCTTGGTATTGAAGCACCATTGTCACTGCACTGCTGATTTATGTCATTACAGTCAAAATATGACAGAAGTAAATATCACCGTTATGTCAAGAGACAAGCATCCCAGGGTCCCTCACTGTCTCTCCCTGCCATTATTCCCTGTGTCAGAAAATGAGGAACAGCAGATAATGCAGCCAGGGGGAGGACAACAAAAAAGGAGAGAATTCGAATGTGTTTCCTGTTCTAAGCTGTCTGTAGTTAGCAATTTCATTCTCATTTCACGAGAAAACTGTCCACCCCTCTTGAACCTCAGACATTAACGTGCAGTTATGCACAGGGACAAAGTCTTTTAACCAGATTTAATTGTCTGTCCAGCAGGTTCAGTTAAGCATTAAAGTTTTGTTCTTTGAACTAAACAGTACAGTTTATCTACGTATCCGTTTGGTATAAATAAGTATGGATTATCTTGCACAAACCATTCTAAAATTCTTAGCTTCTTTACAGTATCAATAGCCCTGACAGTAGCCAGACCCAGAGCACGGATGTGCTCCTTCTCCAGCCTGGTGTGAGACCTCACTAAAAGTGACCTGCGCGGCTGCTGTACTACTGTCCGTGTGCTTGCTGATAAACACACAACACTGTTTTTAATCTACAGGAAAAAAACATTAACCACTCCCACTGTAAGATTAATTTAGACAAATAATTAGTGCAGAAAAATAATCCTCACGGTCTTTATCCATTACTTTAATAACAAAGTATCAGTGAAAAATTTGCTATATTTGACTTTTTGCTGCTACTTCTGGACCAGCAGGTTTCCAGTTCATCTTTTTCTCTTCTAGTCTTATCTTTTAGTGAAAGGAAAATGCTCTCAACTTATTATCAAATTTGCTTTGAAATCGAATATTAAATACCTGAAGTTGTAAATTTGATTCCATTATACTTAGACAAATAATAACATCTGCTTATAATTATACCATTAATAAATAGGTACTATTCTTCTCAGGTTTTCTGTTGTAGTTTAAATACAAACAATTTAGCAGATAAACCACATAACGGATCTTCTTGACTATACTTTTCCTTAGCTCTTCATGAAACACAGAAGACCAGAGATTTAATAATCTTGCCATTTGTTTTCCCAAATAAAATCCATTTTATACTAAAATTAAGCAATGCTAAAATCTAACAAGACGTGTATTATGAATGGTTCACTGGATGCGGACTCGTTAACCTTAGTTAAATGAATAGAAAATTCAACGATGAGCACTGTCTATTTGCACTGTTCTCTAGTGAAGCTTTGATAACGTATCTGTGTCACTCCAAAATCTCCTTTTTAGGACCCTGTGAAATCCTCATTTCATGAGTGAAATTTCTTTTAAAAAATTATGTTTTATAGAATTCCCATTTTATAGCCAGTAAGATTTTTCTGATACATCTTGTGAAAATAATTACTGTAATCCTTTTCTCTAATAAAAAAAATGAAGTTAAGTCTCTCCTAGAAAGACAAGTACCCTAATATTTATATTTGGTGATTACCTTTCTTGACAATTAAGCTGCTATCTGTCAAAGTAAAAATCAATATTTTATTTCTTCTGCTGAGCTATATTGGCTACCTGGCAATCTCCATATGTTTGCACATAAATATTCTTGAAGGCAAACTAAATCGACTAACATTTGTAGTTCTCCAGTCCCTGTGCAAAACATATTATGCACTTAGGATGAATTCAGTGTAAATCATCATCCTAGCCACACAATTAAATACTATAAGCTTCCTTAACCCTCAGCTCAGACTTTGCTAATCTCTAAAAGAAAGCAATGCCAGATGGCCGAGAACAACTGCTAAGAATCAGAGGGCCACAGAGGAATACCTGAAGCTCTTAGTGATGTGGTGGAGGAACACCTTCTGTTTCAACTCACTGCTGGCCCCACTTAGATCAATGTATTTTGTAGAACTCATATGGGATCCTTCCATATCAACTAATCCACGTGCTCATAATTTTTAAAAACCGTATTTTCTTGACAAGAATCTAATCCACAAACACTGAATTCTTGCTGGGCAGAAACAATGCATGACCTCTTCATCACAGTTATCACAGCAACAGCATGTTTGTGACATAACTGGAGAATCCACTAACCACCGCACTTCTCCACCTCCTTCAAATATATACGTGTGTACGCATATGTACGTATACCTAGTAATATATGTAAAATATCATGTATATGAAAATAATGTGTATAATATATAGTATAGCTATATAATAGGTGAGCTGGCTGCCAGGCTAAAGGGGTAGTACAGCTCACCGCCCCACGTGGGGCAGATTAGATCTGTCTTTTTCTCGGTGTCAAGAAGCAAATAACGGAAGAAGATTCATCTTTTTCTACAGAACAACATCCTTCTTTGGGTCGACACTGAGCGTCATTCAGGACAACAGTACCCAGCATTCTGGGATGCCAAAGGGTACCACCAGTCTCCACTTTCAAGGGAAGCATCTCAGAAACACCATTCTACTACGGCAGAGCCACATTTCCCATGAGACGGGCTTTTGCTACCACAGGCTCAGAACAATGTAGCTTTGTGGCGAGCAAGCTGGTCAGCAGATTGCCTACTGCAGCTGTACAGCTGCTAGACTGGCATCTGTTTAAAGACTCTCTGAACCACAGTTTTCCCACTTCTGTTTCCAGTTGCCTAAATCAGTTCCTGTATTCAAAAAACAAAAACAAAAACCAAAAAAGAAAAAGAGCCCAAAAAACCCAAATGGCTTTTTGCCATTAAAAAACAAAAGATAACAGTGTGAAAGTACTCTCTGAAGACCAAGAACCGCATTCTGCTTCAAATAACAGGTTCAGAAAATTTCATGCTTAAAAATGAGTCTTCCCTTTTTAAAAACAAATCACCTTCCTTTACAAAAGATGATAGTCACTGCTCAAGAGCAGGAAACAACTTTATGTTTTTTGGAGTTGGGTTTCTTAACAGAAATCCAGAAGGAGCAACGAGAACAGGCAAACCTGGGAATGGAAGAAAGGGGTTAAGAAGAAAGACAGGACTGAAAGAGCAGGGAGTGCTTCAGGAGAGTGTAGGAGTGGAGAGTGCGGGCAGAACTGTGTGGGGAGCCCAGGGCTGGGCTAGCAGCGAAGTCCAGGGCGCTAGTGAGAGATACTGCACGGGCAGTGTCAGCAAGGAGCACGTGCAGAGCCAAACATCCAAAGATTCCAGGTACAAACCCAGAGGCAGCAAACTACGGAACACCTGCCTGAAGTATGTTTCATGCTAGCTTGTGTTTCCACGAGTAACAGAAAAAAATTATAATGTTATTAGATTGAATGGCTTAAGACAATAAAAAAGCCTGGTTAAAAAAAAAAAAAATCTAGCAAGGCTGCAGCCATCTGGAAGGATGCATGAGAACATGAAGACTGGCTTGCAAAACTGAGTCTAAGCCAGCTAAGGTGAAGAAAGGGGGACTTCTGAACAATTTAAACCAAGCTGGCGGATCAAATTTCTGTTGTAAACTGCTTTGAAAAGTACTTGACATCTTGCATTCACCATTTTTCTATAATCTCTCAGATTCACCATTCCAGAGTATCATTTTCATCCTGTAAAGCCTGGTTCATACAAAAACCATTTTTGGAATATTAGACAGAGATGTGGTGACAAAGTTTAATAACAGAAAGAAAAGCAGCATAAGCCTCACCACAAAAGACATGGTGGAGAGGGTGCGAAGGGGATTAAGAGGTAAAACCAAGGGTTGAAGAAGCACAGGGCACTAGAGAACTGTTCCAGATGGTAGGCTAGTTTTAACCTAAGAAGCAACGTGTTTGTATAAAAGTCCAGTGGGAGCTGAGCAGAAAGATATGAGAAGGCAGATGAGGTCTGAAGTATTTTTGCAAGTTAAAGAAATGGAAAAAATGTACTCTGAAGGTCTGAGGCAGAGTCAAGAAAATTGCTGCTTGGGAAGCAGATAGAAACAATGAAAGATATTGCATCCAAGGAGGTGAGGGTAAGGGATACCTAACAACCGATCACAGAGGACGTGAGTAATGATATCAGGAAAAAGCTGTTCCAAAACTAATCACAACATAAAGCATATGGGGAGAAAAAAAACCCCAAACCTTCCAAGGTGTCAAATTAATGCAGCATTGGGTCAAATAGCCAGTTTGATATCCATCTGGTGTGTTCAAAGTGATTTGCCCAGAAATAGTTAAGGCAACTTTCTGGTAGAGTTTGTTTTCAGAAAAGAAAAAAAAAACTATTTAAATTTCAAGTGAGCTTGGATTAGACGTTCTCCGGTGACCAGTTCTACCTTTCTGTTCAAGTAAGACACTCAGAAGTTCAGTGATTGCAGCAGTTCCGTCTGTTACTGATAAAAGCTCACTGTTGCATGAGTGGTTGTACCAAATCTCCCATTAACTCTTGCTCTTAAGGGTTATTTCGGTAAGTGGGTCAAGATAAACAGAGAAGCTGCTGGTAAGACTCCTAATTTGAATAATGATATCTCTACACCAGAGGTACCTACCCAAAGTAGAATATTAATGCCCCCTTCTCCAACACAAATCAAGGGATGGAGTTTTCGATTTTGTGTGAAGCATACTGCACATTTCTGGATCACAACCACGAAATACTATTTTTATGTGCCCAAGCTTTCCAGTCAGCAGGCAAGCAGCGACCTTTAAATTCAAACGAAGCAAACCATTTCATATTGGGCTTTATTTCATGGATACTCTGTATTTCAATCAGCCTGGGATTTCCTCAACAGTACTGTTGACTCAAGGATGCCCAGCTGCTGCCAGATGACTTAACTTTTCCTCCCTTTCTTGTACGTGACAATCTTTGCTCAAAGTAGCCATCATGCTCTTAAATTGCTTGCTGAGGCATTGTTACAACTCCTCATGCCTCTTGGCTAATGGAGGAAAATCAATTTTCATCCCTCAAAAGCAAGTGCATGTCTTCAACTCCACACTGGCGTGTGAACAACTGCAGCTGAAACTGAATCCAGATTAATTCACCATTGCAGTCATTTCATACGTATGCTGATTACCTTAAGAGGTTAGAACATACGTGATTTATTGTTTTTAAGTGGAGAAATGGGACAGAACTTCCTTCAAATGCAAAAGCAGTTTATCAAATTAAGTTTACAAAAAGCAAATGAGATTCATGGTGACAATGAGAATGTACTTAAAATTTAAATCAACCTGCAGTTTAATGCAACAAAAGGTATTACAATAGAATGCAAAAATCCTCCCACTGCAGGATTTTAATGCTACAATAATTCTGCTTTTTCTTAAAGGGCAACAGTTCTGCCCTTTCTTAGATAACCCAGTTTAAATAATGCAACAGCAAGTTTGAGGAATTAGCAGCCAAACTACAGTAACAAGGCACTAATAAAGATATAGCAAGCATGTACATATTCCCAACGGACACAAGTTTAACACTGAAAATATTCCAAGCAGGTATGAGAGAGGGAGGAGAAGGGGGAACTTACTGTACTGCTTCAAAGATGCACTCTACACATAATGCAGCAGTACAGGACACACTAACACATCAAGGCAACTGAAAAGGCAGTACTCACCCAAAATATTAAATTGAAAAGGAACATCATGTATTTCAAACAACACAGGCAGCCTCTTGCCATGTTGCACTTCTTAAATTCTAAAAGGAAAACAAAGGATAGATCCAGGTAAAAGACCACGTATTTGCTGCCTTTGGGTGCACTGTACTTGTCACTTTTTACACCAGTCCCAGTCCCAACGCCGGTCCCAGTTCCGACCCCAGTGTGGGTCTGTGTGCGTGATCCAGTTGTACCATAGAAAGCTCCAGCAGTAAAACCTCGACCAAACTGCCTCCCTGAGGTAGAAGGTTTAGCAAAATCTGAGTCTTTGCTATCCAAAGATGGACTCCGGTGAATTGAAGAATCCTCACTACTTGACTTCTCCATGATCTCTCTTTTCACAGTTGTCAGATTTAATGTATAGCATCTCTCAGCATTAAATGCAGTGCCTCGCAAATGCCACAGTGCGATAAGAGCTGTCTGTGTTTTGCTCCTCTTTTTCTTCGTACATAAATCAGATAATCACTGCAGAATTTATTCACTGCATTGTTGCTGGTTTTATTTTTTATAGCAATGTAGGCTGTACTCTCTCTATCTGCAGCACGGATTTAAACATTAATAACCCATGCAAGAGCATACTCGTGATTTATCTTGATGAATCGGTTATGCAGAACTTTGATTTTTATTCAAAGAAGCCATAAGCTCTTTCTCTCCACTCCTAGTCTACAGCCCTCTAATCTATAGGCAGCAGATGGTCCTTGCATCCATTTCCAAAACGCTTCTGCAGTACACCTGGGAGACTCTCCTTGAGCCGGAGCACTTTCCTTGCTCTCAGCTTCCCTCTCTGTGTCTCTCTCACTCTCTCTCACACGCTGTCTTTTTTCCTTCCACCCATTTGCAGTATCTCATTCAGTAACCAGCTATCGGAGCACACTCTGTGTTTCACTGCTGTTGCCGTGAAATCATCAGCAACTGCAACCACTGGGCATTTCCCACAGAAATCCCTGACCTAACTATCGAGTAATAAATCCACCCTCCCGCTCGCCCCTCCCCTCTGCTTTCCATCGGGCCAGTTAGCAGCAGCCTTCTCCCCCAGGGCACGCCTCCATGACATAATATCTTTAATGGGATTAGAATTACTCTTGACTATACAAGTGCACAACAGAAAATCTCTTTAAATGTCAAGTACTGTTTAGCTGTTTATGAGCTAGAACTGTGAGGTAGTGATACTCCTTTAACGCAATAAAATACTGGAAAGGTATGGATTAGACAGACAGGTGCCAACGTCTCCCTGCTCATTAAATTAACGCTGACTTACGTTTTCTTCCTGGCTTAAACAAATGCCAGGGGACAAGAACCTGGAATAGCCTAGCACCCAGCACACACTGAATAGGCACACGTCTCGGCGATACATGCACATAACGTGACACCATCACCTCTGATATCATTAACCACAACCAGAAACGCAGAGCTGCTTTCTCTCACAGAGTCATCCATCAATTCTTCAAACTCCTGAAATTAAGGATACCTGAACGTGCAGCTATTTACACTCTATTTAACTAGTAGTTCCTGCGCACGGCAATAAGCCATCTTACATTGCAGGTAGTCTGTGACCTAGAAACACTGACCCAAACGCCACATTTCTTTTCCAGGCAGTAGCGCAACGTGCCTGCTAGGATTCCGAAGCAGAGAGGGCACGACTGTGCACGCGCGTCTGTGCGAGCGCCCGGAGGGGAGGAAGAGAAATACTTCAGGTCACGCCTGGTGCTTCCAAATTTGTCATTTTGTCGTAAGTGTAAAAGCAGCACACTGATGGTGCAAAGTGATACAGCAGATTTTAAATCCACGTTATTCTTTTTTTTTTTTGTGAAGAAACAAGCCCTATTAGGAGGCCACTACAAAAGAAATACAGCTACCAGGAAAAACAAAAATTCTGCACAACTTTCAAACAACCTTTTCACGTGTACATTATAATACACTATTAATTATTTCACAGGTATCTTTGAGAAAAGATAATATAACATTTATGCAATCTTAGACATCTGTGAACAAAAAGCCCCTTAAAATTCTGTAGTTTTTATGTAACAACATCAGAATCAACACCCTAAAGCCTGCTGTCCCTTTCTTGACAGGCTTTTTCTGAGAAAAGATCCCTCCACCACAAAATACTTCATACCATGAAATACCCAGTACATGTAACATCTTTCTTTCAGCCTTTCTGCTCTAGAATAACATTTTAACAACAGGCAGGCCAAGCCTATATCAAACAGTGTTTATTCACTTTGCTTTTCAAAAGTCATTTCAGAACTACCTGCATCAACTGTGTCCATCCATCAGAAAGGCAACTGCAAGATGACCACTCAGCGGTCCACAGGACAGCAGAAAAAGCTGCGCACAAACGCCCCGGTACAAAAAGGATAAATTAGCAGTGACCACAGCAGAGCGGGGCATTTCTGTACACTTCTATGGTGCACATACGAACTTCAATAGGAGCAGTCA
>NW_010419420.1:44565-78510 GCF_000710305.1 Buceros rhinoceros silvestris
CAGCAGGAACCAATTTTCTCAGAGAAAAAACATGGAAGAGACCTGGCCACTGCCAGGTACCTGCCTCAGCCACAAGAGCCTGCAGGGTCAGTCACATTCACAGACAACGCAGAAGTCTGAGTCTGGTTTCAGAAGCACAAAAAACCCTCTTCTGTTTGAAATTCACTTAATGGCAGTGTAAAGTTGTGCCGTTGCAACCATATGCTGCAGAGATGCTTTCCATGGTTTTTACTTGTCAGACAAAATTGAGCTCTCAGCCAAAAATTTACGAGGATGCACAATTAATTTAAAAGCATTTTATCATGTTGCACCCATCGGTTTGCCATAAATTTACACGTAGACTAGCTTCAGCAAATAAAAATGCTGTGCACTTGTGTAAACTAATGCAATATAAATATTTGCCTTAGCTTCCCACATGAAGTTACATGACAATAATAATTAATCAACCCTCCTCAAGGTTAAAAAACTGAAAGAATATTTAGTAATAAGCAAAAATTATCTCTATAAATCCAGTCAGTTTGCAAACAGCGGAAACATTTCTATTGGTGGTTAAAAAAACAAAGAAAAAACCAAACACAACTGTCCCTGTAAGTTTTATTTTTTAAAAACCACTTTCATTATTAGACCTTACTGAAGTTTTCCAGTTCTCTATTTTTTAACTTTAAGTACTACAAAATATTCGCTTCCTTTACCACTACCTGTAATGCATCTTTCATTAAGAGTTCTTCATGACTTGTCTACATCACAGTGTATACTTCAGAACGAACAACGGAAGACACATGTATCACCAACAGCCAGCTTTGAAACCCAAGCCTGAGCAACGAGCACTGGGGCAAACGCAATTTCAGGTCGGTCCCCCCCCCATTGTGTGCAAAGGAAACAAATGACCCTCTCACGGCTGCGCTGTTGCCACAAGGGAGGCTTTACAAGTTCCGTAACCTTCCATCACTTGAATTTGCAGCCACGATGCAGCTTTGCGGATTAGATGCCACTTCCTCCTGCTGGAACTCTAACTTAATATTTACGTAGCTCAGTTAATCAATCACACAGAATGGATTATTTACTGAAAAAATAAGAGGTGAAAAAGCTGTAACGAGGTCATCCAGCTGTGTTTTTTACTAGCCATCGCACTTCACTCTGCCTCTGATGGAGACTTCTCTGGTAGGTGTTGCTGCAAGGCCACTCAACAGCATCTTCCAGTGGTCCCACTTGACAGTGTAATAACCTCATCACGGGAATAAACACATTTTGCTTCACTACAGATCTCACCTCTGTTAAGTAATTAGGGCATGAAAAACATTCAAAAGCTCGCTCTGTACTTCATTAATCTTTGATTACTGAATCACAGAATTTTGTTGCTGAGAGATGTTTCCACATCAAAAAATCATTTCAGTCCCACACACAAATGCCTGGGACAAGGCAACGAACATCAGTCCACTGCAACTAAATGGCTCAGCCAAGTATTAAGGGTAAGAATTTAGGCGACTTTCAGATACCAGGTATGAAAACCTGGTACAGTGGGTGCAGCAGAAAAACAGACACCGGCTGGTTCTCCTACTGAAATCAATTTACTTGGTTCCCTCCTGGGAACATTCCATCACGGTCCTTAAAATACAGATCCCAACAACTTCAGTTTTTATTGGAAGTCCAAAACATTTAATATTTTTCTCAGCCCTTACTTTTATCTCACCAGAATTTCAGTGACAGTTCAGCTACAGTGTTCCTGAACCCCTCTGTTCGTTTCTGCCCTCTCCAGCTGTTTTTGCACAACTGGCTTGTGGAACAATGCAAAACAGAGCTAAAGCTGACCAAGTTTATGCACGTATTTATAAGGACATAATAAAGACTAAAATATAAAAATATATATAAACTATGCTTATTTTTCCCCTTGCAGAAGCTCCAAACCCATTTTACAAGACATTCCCCTTAAATGACCTTGCTGATCCAGTACGAGTGAGAGGGACTACAAGCGGCAAGAACAGGAACAAACACTGAAGGCTGAGCAAAAATATCTTTTGTTACAGTCCCTCATGATTCCTGACTTGAAAATATGAAACTCTGGGAGTTTTAAAAAAGGGAAAACAGCAATTCCAGTCATCATGATATAGGAGTAATTTTACAACTTATCATATATTTTACCTTGCAATTTTTATTATGTAGGATAGTGCTACTGTCACCACTTTAACTATGGGGAACTAGAGGATCAAAACAAGTTGCTGAGGATGAATAGGAAATTACCTGGCAGAGAAGCAAACTGAATCCGCACCTCACATGGCCTCAGCTAGTTCACTAACCATTGCACCATTCTCAAATTAATTATTTTTAGAAATCATGAGTTTTAGTAACTCTGCCACATGACTTCAGAACAATGAGCCCTGCAGAGGGAAACACAAACGCACACACGATCAAGTGTTCAGGGGACATGATTCTTAATTTCATTCTTTTCTTTTGAATTATTTTGACCAAGAACTTAATTATACAAGCCTTCCTCAGGGTACACCAGGTAGACAAAGAACTGAGAATAAAAACTGAGAAAGCTGAGATTAAAAAAAAAAGCAAAAAAAAAAAAACCCAAAAACCACCCCACAACTGATTTTTGGAATAAGCTTAAAGGAAAAATAATGTCAAAAAAATCTAACTGAAATTAACATTACATGAGAGACAAAAGCACAGAGTTCTCAGGACTTCCACACTTCTGGTTCCACAAGAAAGAGCTTACAGACTCCAGCAGGTCAAAACACCTGGAGTTCTCAGTGCTGCAGGATTTATGACCAAAAAGCTGGACGCTCTGAGGGTTGTATCCTACATCCCAGGGCCTTCCGAGCTCCCAGCTTGCATGTCGTAAATCCAAAGCATTCCGTCCTCCACAGGACTGGACAGAAACAAGGCAGGTTTCAAGGACAACCTTGTATGGTAGAAAAGTTTTGAAACCTGCCTGTGTTTTTCGGAATCAAATGTCCCAAGCCATGTTTTACCTTCGACACACTTTCATTTTCATAGCTTCCCACATTATTTAGAGCATAGATGAACACTTGTTTGTTGGCAATGCTAGGAAGAATCACTACCAAGTGTTTGGAGAAGAGCAAAACGCATACTTAGTTTCCCTACTAGTGTGAACAGCGGTCATTTCTAGTACTTTCAGAAAACCATCACCTCCTTGGGCACCTCATGGACAGACAGATGATGGAGGAGGAGACAGGATGCATTAAGAAACAGACTACTCACAGCTGGCATCTGCAACCTGAGCAGTAAATGATTCTTTTTGTCATGTTTTATGAGAGAGGACAGAGACACGCTCATGCCCTACTCTCTTCACCCTCTAGCAAAACTAAGAGCATCCAACAAGCATTATCCGACCTTACTTCCACCTGCAGAAGAAAGCCACCTTCAGAAGACGGGTAAAAAGATCTGGGATCCTTTTTGGATCCATCTGGTACATGTGCATACAGCGTAACTTGGAAGGAAACCACAGACACTCAGACGGATTCTTAGAGCCTGGGCTCCACCTTCTCGGACTCTACCTAGCATTGGCATGGCTGAAGAAAAGGAGGCCTGGCAGAGAGAGAGGAGTGGAACAGCACTTCGGGATGAAGGAAGCATGTGAAGGAGCACCTCTGAGAAGACACTTGAGGTTGAGATCTACGGGGAAAGGATCTGTTCTTACAGACACAGGAACCAAGTGTCTAGCCACCTCAATACATCACCCACCTTCATTCATCCTGACTTCACCCAAAGAAATTTTCATTCTACCTTACCAGTTCTTACACTAGCAGGTGGGAGAAAACAGAAAATATGTGGGCCAAGAGAACAGCACGTGCCCAAGCAGACAGGCCTATCTTGTGGGGCAGCAGAGAGTACCAGATGCTTTGGAACAGTCTGTTTATGCTTTTTAGCATAGGAACCCGTATCCCTTTTAATTTCAGGCTGTTTACCTCATCTTCTGTAGCACTGAATACGCTGCTCTGTCTCCACCCACCGCTAATCCTTACTAAATTCCGCTGAGAACCTAGCCCTAATATCCTACGCCAGTGGGATCCGTAGGTACGCATTATGTTAAAAACCCAGCATCTTCCTCTATCTGCTATCATTATTAAGCCTTCCAGCTCTGTCCTCTGTTCTGGCCTTCCTCCTCATCTCGTAATTCATTATTTTGTAATCCTCATTACATCCCATATCATTTGCCCTTCATTAAAGTGAGCACTTATCTTTCACTGTCCCCTGTTACTGAAAACTCTCCGACCCCCTAATAATTTCAGTTAACCCTCTTAGGGCTTCTTTCTAATTGAGCTATGTTTACACCCTAATCTTTTCCAATCTGCTGATGAAAAGATCTTCTTTTTAAAGGACATGAGTTAATATTCAAATTCAAAATTAATTTAATCAATTCTGTTTCTATCAATGCCTCATCTTTATGGAAGTGAAGTCAGCCAGACTCAACAGACCTTTCTTCGTCACTCCTATTCTGATTTTCAATTTCAGATACAAAATTTGGTCTCTGAAAAGTTCAACATTTCAGAGCCTAACAGGAAAACCCCTGTAATTTAAATTTGTGCCTTACTTGCAGGAGGAAAGGGAGTTTTCTCACTGTAACAGCATTCGTTTAATACTGGTTACTTGTAAAGTCATCAGTGATCCCATCTTCAAGTCAAGGATTCCTTGTAAGAAAGGTAACACAAGCTGAACTGAGCCTTGGCCATCAGTGATGCAAATAAAAGTGCAGTACCAACTGCTGTCCCCTCTCAGTACACAAAACCGCATATACAGAGAAGTGCTTTTTACTGCAAAGACAGTGAAAACAAGATCAGAGATGTCAACCATGGGCAGGAAGGCAGCAACGTCGTACCCCTGATATCCCCACAGGATGAAACACCACCATCGAATCTCCAAAATCATGCCTTAAATTAAAAAAAAACCAACAAAAAAGCAAGTAGGAGTGAAGAAGTGAGAAGGGTTTTTCTTATTTACCGCTTTCATTAACCACTCCTGTTTTTTGCAGAGGTAAGGTACACGATCTGAGTGCTTCTACTCCATTTTAAATGACAGCTTAGATTTTTATGTCTTCCGTATTGACTACAGATTAAAGAAAGCTACTAAAAAGCGGAAAGCTTTTGCGTGTCATGAGAGATGGCATCCCTTCTTCCTCTTGGATGGTGTGGGAGGACTTCATTAATACAAGAACTCTTCTAACCATGCCCCATGTGTACAAGTCCCTTGAACAAAATCTGGTAGATATTCCGTAACCTCTGTTCTAAAGAGGCTGTCTTTTACCAGCAGCCTCTGTTCTGAATTAACTGACAGCTGGTGTCTATGTATTAGCAGAACTATTGAACTTAAAAACAAACAAATTTCAGAAAGAGAAAAGCTCATACAAATGGCTCCGCGTGAATGAAGAACCAAGAAAATGATGCGAGCATTCATTTTTAAAAGGCAGCGCACATCCCTGAACCCTGCTCAGTTATGCCACGAAGGAACATTTCTAGACACATTCCTTTCACAATCAAGTGAATTCCTTCATTGCTAAAATATTCATTTTTTTGGCACTTAAGCATAAACAGGTGTGATTCCATGAATGGGGACATTTAAAACTTCTCACGGCTGGCAAAGACCCAGATGTCTACAATGGGCAGCAAACTTACACCATTATTTCAGGCTCTCTTCCCCATTAACAGATCACCAGCCCCAGCCTCCAATTTAAGACATCACTGAAAGTGAAAAACTGATTGCCCCTACCGGAGAGCCATCACCTCAGAGATGTGTGACTTCAAGGGCTGTTTACCAGCAGCACTTCCAAGCAAAACCTGACCCCACCTTCCACTTTCAGGTCACAGAGAGACACTTCCACTAAAGGAGTCAAATTGCCAAGTGAATTAACTACCCGCCCAGAGCCAGTACCCTCACAGCTGAAAGCTGTCAGCAGAGCAGGCTGAGCTCAAGCCACAGGACAAAATTCCCCTCTGCTGGGCCCCCAACATGACTCAGGGCAGAAACTTCTGGAAACAAGGGTGGGATCTAGCCTCCACAGCCATTCAGTCCCCAGCCTATCCGAGCCCTCCCTGAGGTCTACCAACTGTGGTAACGAGCTACATTGCCTAACAACTCCTGGCACATGATGTCGTTTTGTCTTTCAAGGAACACATTTCTGAATTCATGAGAAACAGGTTTTGGATAATTCAAGCTAACTTGCACATATCTGAACTGCCATTAACAGCACTTCTCAAGTTTTCATCAAACCATTGCGTAACAGCCGTATTCCATCCCGATGGTTTGGGCAGGACTCTTCTACGGCTTCCAGTAAACTTCCCCAACATCCAGCCAGAGTGAAGTCCACGGACTCCCCTCCTGTCTTGAGGCTCTTTAGTTTTATAAAAACAACCTGAGCATCAGATCTGCCCTCACAATACAGCTTATCTACCCTCACAATAAAGCTTCTTGCATGTTGTGTGGTAACACTGTGGATCAACTTCAACGATAAAATTAAATTAAATAATAAAATTAAAAATAGGATGTGCCTGTAACATAACAGTCATGCAATTAATGCCTTTTGCTTTGCTGTCAACAAAGTCAGATTTAAATCCCGAGAGGAGGCAGATTCTTCAGCCACCTTACTCATCTCACAAGAATGAGGCTAAATGATTCTCATCTATTCTGCATGAGATACAAGAAAGGGTATAAAAATGAAAGCAAGGTAAACCTCTTACTATAATCCAGCAGGTTTATGTAACGGTGCCGCTATTCATGAGCTTTGTGATCGGTGTCAGCTCTTATTACATGGGTGTGAGAGATTTAAAATGACAAAGGAGGAAAGAGAAAAAAAATCAAGAGTGCTGTTTGATGTGACCCTGCCTGTCGAGCCACAAGAAACAATGCAGCAGTTCAACTACCTGATTTACAGTAGGACTACTGAACTCTGTACAGTGTATTAATTAATGAGCTTTCATAAAGCAGAAGTATAACAGCAAAACACAGTTTTATGACCTTATCCGCATTAAGGAGGACTCGTTTACACTTGGTGAGAAAGCTGTGTGCTAGCTGCAATACCAGGCATTCAGAGCCTAATATGGGGTGTAAAGAATGGTTGCAAGCATGTTTGACTCCTTCCCAAAAGCCAAGCCCACATTCACTTGAGCTTTGAAAAAGTTTATTCGTACCATCAGTGTCTCTCAGAGATGAGAAAACCAAAATACTCTTGATCAGCAGCCAGAAACCAAGTACCTTGCAAAAACTCCTCAGAGTGGCATCTGAAAGACAAAATAGTGGGTTTTGGAGGAGGAAACTACTTGTGTCATTCAATCTCCTCTGATCACTTTAAGCCTGTAACAAGTATGTGGTAGTTTCAGTATGAAATATCAACTGGCCTTTAGAAGCAGCACTTTGTTAATTCATCACAAGCAGATAGTTTCCATTTACACATTAATTGGGACACTGGCATTTTATTTCAGAAGCAACCAACACGATGCTTCATGCTACGCTCTGCAGGCTGGCTCAGAGGAATCTATCAATTACAGGGCCATAAATGCTTAGTAAATGGTGTGTATCCAGATGGGTTTTCAAGCAACATGAACTAAACTAAAGGCTCCTAAAGTGCAATACCACGTAATGGTAGACAGTGCTAGTTTTAGTCCAGATATGCCTTGTAGGAGTCAAACTTGATGCCCATAGCAATGGTACGTACAGTCTTTCTCTCTTAAATGTCCAAGTCTAGACTAATTTCAAACCTAGCCTAATTTACTGAAAAGGCTTTCCAGACTTTTTCCCTTCAGAAGAACAGGTTAAAAGTAAATCTGCAAAAATACAGTCCATGTGGTAGTATTTTATTCAGTCTTCTTGTTGTTTTAACCCTATAATCTCAGTGTCTATAAAACACAAATCTATACAGGTTTGGACATCAAAGCACCTTACATGAAAGATTCTTTGCTCCTCGGATTTTATTCAGCCTATGGCTCTCCTTCTATGTTATTTCTCTCATACGCTCATGTCTTACGTTGCACTAGTGCCTTCCTTGCCAAACCTCTGGCCAGAAGAAACATAAAATTCTCTCAGGCCACCCAGACACTTTTCAGCGGAGTTTTATGACCTCATCGTCCTACCACGTATCAGAAGCACAACTTTTCTAAATGGACCACATCTCAGTCTTTTCCTCCCCCACTTCCTTCTGTGCCATTGGTTTTATTACAGGTCACTCTTGTACAGCACTTAGTGTTTCCTTCCAATAGCACGGAAACTGTCAGATTAAATATTTATCAGTAATGGGGTTACTCCCTCCTACTGCAAGCTGAAGCAAGATAATTTGGCAGATATAATCGTGAAAAGATTCTGTATGTTTGTCTCTTTCTGAAGAAATCACATACTCAAATACACAGCTTTAAACTAGATTCCAACCAAAACCTGACTGCAGAAACTGAACTCCGAAATCCCATGTTTCTTGTATTCCAAGCATTGCTAAGTCAAGTCAGCTCAGTTTCCTGTGTTTTTTTTCTTTTCAATCAGCTTGAATGCTTTCTGCCCTGTACACCGAAACCAAAGGTTTGGAAATTGTAACTATGGTAAGTAATTTTGCCTGAGATTGAAAACAAAGAGGAAGAAAAAAACCTCTTCCCACTCCCTGACAGCTGTACCACTGGAACTCTGTAGGTTTAAAGGAAACAAAAAGCAATAAAAGCTTAATCAATAAAATCAGGAGTTATGGATCTCTGAATATACAAAAGGAGCAAAGCTGATGAATTGAAAGGTGCAGTTTCTTTTCCTACTAACCATAATTTTTCCAGACAGAAGGATGCTTTGCACCTGTCCTGTAATTCGACGACACGTTTATGTATTATGCTGCAAAAAAGACTAAGGAAGTGTCTTGGTCATTTCAAAGAAACCTCCTTATTCCATTTCAGAGCCTCACAAAGAGTGCCTATCACTATTCTGCAGCACTTTTGGCTCCATTTATACAGAAGTTTTGCCCCTACCTAATACGTATGCTATATTTATATAGTTTCTCTCAAATATCGATGATCTCTAACTGAGTCTAAAAGGCTCCATCAATACCGAGCTGTAGGCAGGGAGGGAAGGGGGGAGAGTAATGAATTCTTCCCTATGAATTGTTCCCTAATGAATTGTTCCCAGGCACCAGAGCCTTCAAAATGTCTATCACAGAACTACCTTCATACATTTTAAACATCTTTCACATTTAAGATCTAGTTATTTTTATTTTAATATAAAGAACAAACACTTAAAAGCCATAGAACCCAAGACAGATTTCTACACAGTGGTGTCCTGCATTCTCAAGCATTCTCCAGACCACTTAGGGCCTGGCATGGTGCACTGCTATGCTATTGCTGCAAAGTTCTGTCAACCAGATTCTCTCTCAGATTTCACAGGCCAGTCACCAGTAGCTCTTATGCACAAATCTGTGAACCGCATTTTTAAAGCGACCAGGGAAATGAAAAGCCAGATACAATACACATTATTGACACAAATTTCTCATTACTGGAAAATCTTAAAGCATTCTATTATAGAAAAGATACATGCCCAGGGACAGAATCCCAAATGTAGATACCCTCAAGAGATGCTACACCCTATTTCGAAATAAAACTTGCAGCTCATAAAACGTCAGTACTAGGGTTTTAGGCAGACACCAAGGTCAGGGCAGATGTGCTGCCTAACACCTGGAAAAGTCTTCACTTTCTGGAATGTTAACCAGTGTCTTCCAATAATTCAGAGGCAGTTACAGAAGACAGTAGTACTTGATTCACAAGGATACACATTGGCAGGACAAGCAATAGAAACACATTGCTCAGAGGAAAATTTGGTCTGGAGATAGCGGGAAAAAAAATTTGGTGGGACAATTAAACATTGTAATAGATTGCTTAGAGAGATGGTACAATCTTCCTCACTGGAAATATTCAAGACTCAGCTTGACAGGGGCCTGGATAATTCAAACTGGGGCCCTGCTTTCAAGAGAAGATTGGACCACGCGGTCTCCAGTGTCCCTCTCCAACCCAGACTTTGCTGTGATTCTAACATTTCGTCCTAATATATAAAAGTTGAGTCAGTCAGTGACCTCAAAGATGGGCTCTGTGATTCCCTATCACAACGTAACTCCTTGCAGAGTGCAAAAGACTGACACTGTACTCCGTGGTGCAGAGGTCTCTAAGGACAGAGTAGTAGCAACTTGTTTCCAAGAGAAGCATAACTGCAGGCACTGAAAAACCGGCAAATTGAAATCACCATCGCTCTCATGAGGAGGGGGAAGAAAAGATGTGTTTCTTATTGGTAGCTACATTTGACAATTTGGCAACATCCTCACCCTATCAATTGAGTATCTACAGACCATAAAGCCTGTCTGATCTGTGTGAATTAATTGGGTAGTTATCCCTTCCAATCTGTTAACCACTGTCTAACTGAAAAACACGTTTAACAGAAGAAATGATACAACAAATTCCAGTCTTTCCCCTCACCGTGTTCTGCATTTTTTTGTCCTATTGGAGTGTGAATCCCATACAAGGGTGTATTTGTCAGAATGCAGGACCTTCTCCAAGGAAAGGAAAGTAATTTATCTGCAAAAACAGGGATTAGCAATTATTTAAAGGCAATCCATCTGCCCCTAGAGTTCTACCAGCTGCACAGATAAAAAGGCTGTTTTAATCTCCTCAAGAGTAAATTTCTGAAAGATCCCAAATTAAAGTTATTTATATGGGAGAAGAAACCTTGATTCTTGGGCACACAGATGCTGGAATTTCTTTTAGTGTTGCCACTGTGTCATGACAGCGGAAAGCTATTTAAGCACTTTGATCTGACAAGCTGATCCAGTTTCAGACGCACCTTAACTGGGCATTATCAACATAAAATAATGTTGCTTTTTACAGTCTAGAAAGTTGTTTCAGATACATCTTGTGTTGCAAGTCTCTCTACAGCTTTCCTATCGTACTGTTCTTTTCTTACAGCCCCAGTGAGGAAGAAAGGAGAGTCCATGAAACTTTGCACAAAAAGGAATCAGTAGAGAAGAGAGGAGGAAGAATAAGGAAAGGGGTGGGAGAAGAAGAAGGGAGAAAAATCCTTTTGCTCACTCAAACACCCTAGTTCAGAGCATCTCAGAAGCTACTTCAGTAAGAATGAACAGAACTTTTTGCACAAGAGTCTGACTTTAGCAGCTGTTGTTTAAGTGCTAAAGGAGATATCAGACTGAGCATATGAATAATGTGTATTGGTCTAATTACTAAAGTTTTTCATCAAAATACTAATTAAATAACTAGTCTTTCAAAGAAAAAAAGGCTAATTACCAAGCAAAATAGTGCTACATTTGGTCACATCCTCAAATAATTGCTTTATTGTTAGACCCTTGTCATTGGGCTGTTTTACTCGGCAGACCACATGCCACAGGCCACAGCAGACAAACGTGGTGTGTTATTTTCCTTGGGATTTTAAAGGATTATTAGTCACATTGTCTCTAACCTTTTTGTCACAAGCTCTTCTCAGAGCAAACATTAGCATATGGAAACACCTCCTCTGCAGTGTTTTGCTGCCTCTTTATTGTGCTATATTACAAGGAACATAAAATGTGAAGAAAATAAACACGGGTTTTTTCCTTGGGTGCTAATAATACCAAAGAGCTATTTTGAGGGAACTGCTGAAAGAACTGGATCTTTTTAACTTCTCACCTTCCAGTACTCATATGACTATAAAACGCAATTAATTCTGATGATCATGTTAAAGAATCCCATGCACATACCTTCAAAGTGCTGTACATTCCTTTCATTCCTACAGAATCAAACGGGGTTTCACACCCTGACAGGATTTATCTTTTCAAGGCTAATCTGGGAGGCCACGCAGGTTGACAACAGAGTTCCTTCCCGTAGCAAGAGACCACATTACATGTTAAACTAGTATTGCCTGCTATAACTCAGAAGAAAAACAACTCATTATAGTCCAAAATAAACACCCATGGCACAGTTCCAACAGATTTTAAAAAATAATAAGCAATTCTTCTGTTCCTAACAGGATCAGGTCTCCCTCAGAGGTTTAGAAGTCTCATTTAAGCACGTCAGTCCAGATATATGCACACTTAAAGCTGTTACAAGAGTCCAAAAAGTGGATGCACAAGCAGAAAATTAGATGAACTTCTTTTTTAAGCTCTAAAAGAAATTCAGCCAGTGGTAAAAATGAGTCATTCAGTGGCATTTTTGTTCACTTTTTTGCAATAGAGAGGCCTGAACCATTGTATATTTCTCTAGAGCATTTCTCTTCTCCCTTCTCCAGAGCCTAAAGAGTTACTGCCAATCTCTGGCTGTACACTTGTCACCACACTGCTCCACAGACACATTGCAGAAAATCATCTGGGAATACACGTCCAATTCTAGTTTATCCTGGTGGCCTCTTCGCCTCCACACTTCCTAAACAAAACCCAAAAACCAGCTACCTCTTTGCTATAAACGAAGTTGCATCATAGCAACAGGTTCTAGCCACTCTTCTTACCCTAAACGACATGGCTTATTTTCACTCTGGATTTTTGGAGTAATAAGATTTATACAAATAGGCTGTCTATTAGCTTCAGTCGAACCTGAGGGAAGGGAGCAGGCACGGTACCACACAAGTCCTGGAAACCCAACCCGACACACTGCAGCACGTGTTTGGGGTATCAATAGCAGCAAGGTGAAACAGTCTGCAAAACCGTCCCAGCGCCTGCGTGAGGAACACGTACGTGCATGACCCCAGACTCACACTGTGTGCACTCTGCCCCTGACCTGCGCGGCCCTCTCAGAGGGACATAGGGGAGGTCTTGGAATTTGGGGGGGGGGTTGAAGGTGGCGAAGGAAGGGAGAAGTCTGTAATGAGGTCAACCATAAAAGTCCAAAGGAAAATCAGAACTCACTTGTTCTGCTTTTGGAAGAATTTTGAATGGTAAAAGAACTGGAGCTGGGTGGTCACAACTCCACTCTAATAGTGTGCAGAGTAGCCTCAAGCACACCTCACAACAGTAGCAGGAAGTGAACACTCACCAGTCAGCTGTACTCATGAACTTCAGGAATGTCCTGAACAGCCCGGGCTCTTTCTTTCAGCGCAGGGAAATTCATTTCTGCAAGGACTCCCACTATAAAGGGGCCATGACTTGACTGGACAGCAGAACCTTCATGTATTAATGAATATTATTGTTATTTCTATGCCTATCAGGATCAAGTAAATACTTTTTTCTTTTTCTGCAACCAACTGAACCCAATTCTTAAGACCAGGCACAGGTGTCCCCGGCATCATTAACAGCAAGCAGGAGCTAAAAGAAATTACGTGCCTTATAGGAAAGCCAGACCTCTGAAGCTGAGACAGTGTTTCACCAAAGACGTTAGAGGGAGTTTGATTGAAGTTGTCAGCTGAGCAGCAGTCAACAGGAATGCAATAATCAAAGCAGCATGACTAGGAAGAGATGAGGCAGCAGCTCACTTTAAAGGCCGCCCTCACGTCATCATTGAAAAAAGGATCCCAAAATGCTCGATTATTTTAGACATTGGACACACAACTCTTGCAGTTCTCAGGCAAAGCTCAAACAGACAACTCCCAACAATATTCAGAGTAATTTTTTTTAATGACAACTGTTATTTTCTACAACACACACAAAACAAAGAAATACACTCCACTGTAACAGCACCAAGTCATCCAGAACCAAAGATAAATACTAAGGTGGAACCAAAGATGGAAAGTACTAGTGATAGATCAAACTACTAAGTGTATACACAAAAATAAAGTCATACTAATATTCACCCATGATTGCTTATTTCTCTGTTTCAACCAGTTAACAAGTTTTCAAGGGTCTAGCAGAGGCTTGTAACTGGAGTCCAGTCCTCATTCAACACATTCCTCATATAGCTGATGTTCTCATTGAAACCTACCTCCCCAAAAGCCCTGTAACCCCTAATTCAACCAGCATATTAACCTCCAAATTCCTCCTCCAAGTGAAAAAAAACACTTCTACCTAAATTTTAGCTGTGCTAAAGCCCCCCTCAGTAGGCTGATAAGTTAGAAAAGAAAACCAACACAACCACCACCCTGGACCTGGATTGTCCTCATCCTTAATATCTCTAAATAAATAATTCAGCCAATTTGAGGTTAAAAACTCTTTTTGGATTAGGAAGGTGAGGTTTACTCACTATGACACATCTTTTTTTTCATGCAATGAGAAGCAAATGTACATACTACATCCTTCAGGTAAATGAGGCTAATTAATGTAGCTCAATATCAGCTCTCGGCTTGCACCTAGCATGGTAGAATCGAACCACTCTGCATGCTAGAGAGCTAACAGAGGTTGTGAACATTCATAAAAAATGTGAGGGGTACCACAACAGTTACAACCAACCCTTAGCCAAGGACCACTTTCAGCTTTGTGTTTCACAGCTCTTAAGTCTAATTCCTCAGACAAGGCTGCAAAACAAAAAATAATCAGTTAAGCTTTAGCATTGTACAGACCAGTTTTTAGCAGGTGCACACAATTCGTATTGAAAAAAGTGAGCTCTTGCTCGTGCGGGTTGCATAGGCTGCACAGTGCTTTCTGGAAATGGCATGCAGAACGCATCACACAAAAGACACGTGCTAGGAACGCCACCCAAGACGTGGAGCTCAGGTGGCCTATTACCAAAACACACTCCAGGTGCACATGCTTTACCTGGCACACTTTCCATCATAAGCTGTGCTGATAAGCCAAATATTCCCCTAACTAGGTGGAAAAGTTCATTCAGTTCATCATTTGAACAGTTCCAGGCGCAATCATTTCCCACTAGCCTTTCTTAATCCAATCTCACTTTATGAAGACGGGCACTTCCAGACAACAGCTTTTACCAACGGGTCATCCCAGTATCTCCAAAATGCTCTTAAAAGAGTGTACTGACTCATGCAGGCAGTACAAAGCTTATTCTAAGCAATTTCTGCAAACAACGTACTCTGTTGTTCAAGCCTGATGGCAAAGGGTGTAAGCTGGCCCTACCCAGCGGTGGGGGCAAGAACGAGCCACTGCTCAGAAGGTGTTCTAGGACTGAAGCTGCCGTTTTCAGCACCACAAATTGGGGTGTCTCTTCTGAACACCGCTTTCCCTGCTTCTGTTTAGTATATATACGCCAGATAGCACACATGCTCCTGGTTTAACAGATCTTCAAGTCAAATCTCATTTTACTTTCTCTTTATGTGTCTAAGCCCACCGTCCTCTTATTTTCTGCTCCGAGGCTCACAATTTCCAGTTTATTTTCAAAGCTCATCAAGAGTATCTTCTCTCTCCTTCTGTCAAATCATTAATAGAAATGTTACACAAACACCATTCTAACTCCCAACCTATATAATCATTGCACTGCAACTGATAATCAGCTTTGGTTTACTACCTTTCACCCAACTTTTAATCCACCTGGTACTCTCCCTACCCAAACCTATTTCAATTAATCTTCATGTTAGAAAGGAAATATATACCTACTTCCCTTTTCACTCCCTAAAATCATTAATTTTGCAATTCTATCAAAAAAAGCAATTACATTGTCTGGCAAGATTTATTTTCTACGAACTCATGTTGTTATTACAATCCTGTCACCCTCCAGACTCTTAGCTTTGCATCCTCTTTTAATATCAGACCCATTATTTACCGGCAGTTACAGTTTCAGGACAGCAATTGCTACGAAAACCTTGCCTTTCTTTTGTAGGTCAACACTATAGTTGCCACACTTCATTCACACTGACACTTCATTTTAGCTATCATCTCACAAAAACAATAATCACTCGATAGTGGCACTCCAAAAAAAGGTTTCCTAAACACAAACTATTTAAACTGAGGAGTAAGGAAGAGGAAAAAAAAACCCCAATCTCTTTCTCACACTCCCTTAATCCGTCTTTAACACTAGAAGAAATTTTAAGTCAGCCTTCTGCTACAAGAAAGCATTCAGTAAGACTGCTTGCGTTCACAGAATAATTCAGGTTGGATCTTGAGATCACCTAGTCCAACCCCATCGTCAAAGCAGGACTAACTTCAAAGCTATATCATATTACTTAGGACCTTGTCCAGCTGAATTTGGAAAACTTCCAAGGCTGGTGATTTCACAGCTTCTGAGAGGAACCTCCTCCCACAGCAGCTCTCCCCGGGAGGAATTTTTTTTTTTTTCCTTACTCAGCCACCAACCATGACCACTGCTTCTTGTCCTTCCTGTGCATCTGAGAGGAACCTGAGTACGTCCTCTCTACCACCCTGTCTAGGTAGAGTAAGACCACGTAAATCAGCCTATTCTTCAAGCTAAATTAATTCAGCTATCTCAGCCTTGTAAACAGCATGTGCTCCAAACCTTTAAAAGTCTCCTTGTGGCCCTTGACTGCATTTGCTTGTCAGCATCTCCCTTGCACTAGGAGCCCAGCGCTCCCAGTAGTGTGGTCTCAAGAGTACTGAGCAGCAGGAAACAGAAATATTCACTTCCTCTTTGCTATTACAAGCAAAGAGGCTGGCTGTAGTTTCTCACTATCTGGCTGTAGTTTCTCACTTCTCCAGGTTTTCTCCTAGTGGCAGATTTTAATATTCGTTGTTCTTGCACCCTATGCAAAGGATTTCTAACCACGCTGAAAATTCAATCTTTGAACTGATACACTCAGAGAAGCTGGTCTTTAATAAACCAAATCATAAAACTTGCACTTGACCTATATAAGCCTCTGCATGCTTTGAACCTCTTTTCCTCATCAATCAAGCAACAACTGAGCAGTTACGAAAAGCAGTTTTTTGAAGCGGCTAACACATGGAGGAGGAAACATTTGAACCAAGTCTCCTGTTTATACCCTAGTGTCAGAGAGAAGCTGCAGACAGCATCACCAGAACACAGTGACGAAAAGCTGATGCGCAAGACTCAAAGGTGGAAACAGATACCAAGCAGAGGGACAGAGAGAAGAGCTGCAACACACAGGCCACTGTTGCTGACAGCTGTATATATCACTCTTGAGGCCCGCAACACCTCTCCAGTGGACTGTACTCAGGCCCCTTCATCACAAGACACACATGCACGTGCACATGATGGATCCTCCCGTCCGCTGGCCTTACTCAGCCGGCCTGGTAGCTGACCACTGGATCTCCCGGGCTCCCAGTTACCTTATGCATAGACACAGACCCCCTCAGAGCTGCACAAACTGACACACACCCACACGCAACAGGCACACACTGCAGCCTCTCTATGTGCTGGCACCATGGATGCACCAGACCTTATGATCCCTGGCCTCTTCTCTACTTGGTGGCACTTACGCTTCATATACGCACAAAGAAAAGTGAGCCCTCACCCACCTAAACAGTCAGAAATAGAATTCAGTGAGAAGATAAGATGAACTGCAGTGATTAGGCACAGAGCGCGGCCAGATGAATTAAATCAAATCAAATCAAATCGAACAGTTCAGTTAGAAGAGACCTACAACAATCGCCAAGTCCAACTGCCTGACAGCTTCAGGGTTGATGGGAAGTTGAAGCATGGTATCAAGGGCATTGTCCTAATGCCTCTTAAACACTGACAGGCACAGGGCATCGACCACCTCTCTAGATGCCTTTTCTGACCACCCCCTCAGTAAAGAAATGTTTCCTAATGTCCAGTCTGAAACCTCCCTTCATGCATCCCATCACTGATCCCTGGGAGAAGAGATGAGCGCCTCCCTCTCCACTTGCCCTCCTCAGGAAGCTGTAGAGAGCAAGGAGGTCCCCGCCCCCACCCTCTTTTTCTCCAAACTACAGAAACCCAGAGCCCTCAGATGCTCCTCACAGAACATGCCTTCCAGGCCCTTCTGCCAACTCTGCTGCCCTCCTCTGGACTCATCGAAGCACCCTCACATCCTTCTTAAATTGGGGGGCCCAGAACTGCACCCAGCACTCAAGGTGAGGCTGCATCACAGCGGGATGATCACCTCTTTTGAACAGCTTGTCATGCTGTGTTTGATCCCCCCCAGGATGGGGTTTGCCCTCTGGGCTGCCAGGGCTCACTGCTGACTCCTGTGGATCCTGCTGCTGACCAGCACCCCCAGATCCCGTTCTGCAGGGCTGCTCTCCAGCCACGCCTCCCCCCGGTCTATGCCTGTGCTCGGTGTTACTCCATCCCAGGTGCAGAATCCAGCACTTGTGAAATTTCATGCCATTGATGATTGCAAATGTACTGACCAGCCTCTCGTATCGACTCATCGTCATGGTTTTACATTCAGATCATAGGCTGATCCTGTACCGTGACACCTGGCTAGGAGTCAGATTAGGGTGTTCCCTTTGCACTACTTTAGGTTAGTGGAGTTCCCTCACCTTCTGCTCCTTTGTGTTTATGAGCCTTTTATCACATAACCTAACAGAATCCTCTGAAACTTTGTGTGAATGAGATCACAAGTGCCGTGTGCTTAACCCTTGCAATTATTCCTCCCACAAAATCAATTAAGGGAAGCAGTGGCAGGGGATACAGGTTATCATGAAGATACTGCAAGTTTGTAAAAATAACCCAAGTCCTTTGTTAAACATCAACTCTAAAACTTAAAGAACTTGCTCTTAAAAATTCACTGGTGCATGAATATATACATATATTATAGTAAATATGAATGACAGTAGATATGAATTAAAGTATTTTGATGTCTGCTGCCAAAGGAACACTAAAGAAGTATACGTGTCCCAGAGTTACTTTTCCCAGGGATTTGTTGCTTATGAGATGTCTTTCAGAACTATTTACTCTTCAGTGAAACGCTGCATTATCAACACACTTCCCCAGGTCTTAAGAAGGACTTGATACAAAATCTCATGCCCTGCACGCTGGAGACCAAATCACACCAAGGATATTAGTTTCAATTCCTCCCACCTTTTGGTGGTTTTGGTTTGGAGGGCCAGGAGGGTTGCACTTGTAACACCTTGGAAAAGAGAGGAGGGGGGGAAAGTAACCTCCTACATATTAAGAGCAACATGAAAGAGAATTGGGTTTGTTCGGAAAGAGAAAAGGACTAATGCAAAGTAAGAAGAACTGCTTTGGGGTGCAGAAACAAATGCTATGAATTGCACAGCAGAGTAATAGGAGGAGACTCGGGACAAGTGGGTATGCTCAAGAACAAGGAACACTGGGACTGAGTGGAAAATAGGTTATAGGTGGAGGATGACAATTTCTCAACATTCTTAGAGTGGGCTGGAGAAAAATAAGAATTTTACTTTGAGATACTATTCTGTACCAGCTTTCAAGCAAGCAGGACCCACACACCAAGACTATGGAGATCAAAGTGTCTTTGTACTGGCCGGTACACAGCTGTATATTCAACAGCATTATTTCATCGCCATCACCGTAGTCTCTTTCTAGGTTACAGGGGTTTTTGCAACTTAAAGCCACTGCACATCCAGACTCCTGAGTTCCTCTGGTCTCCTCACTTCCCCTGCAGCACCCCACCCTTCCCAGGTGCTGGCATTCGTATCCATTTAAGAAGCTGAGCTGACCACAAACTATCCTTAAGAAAAAAGCACCATGAGTCTGGCCAGGGCAGCTCCACAAGGTACTAGCACACAGAAGAATGCAAGGTCAGGGAAAAAGGAGGGCAGGGCTAGATCACAGCAGTCCTAATTTAAGATCAGCTTTGAAAGCTGTGCAACCACAGCCTAAATGTGTCCACTCTTGAAGATGTACCCTCTGGATATTCTTGTGCAGCAGGATATGCTTATTATCCCACTTCACGGATAGCAAAGAGATGCCAAGCAAACTGCCAAGGCTCACACAGGAAACTTCCAGCAGGAGCGGAAAGCTGAATTTAGGCTTGTCATGGTTCAAGAAGTGCCTCCTCCAACAACTGGAACCTGTCACTTGAAGCTGTCTCTGCTGCAAAGAGCTGGAGTCCTAAAAGATAAAGGAAGTGCTATTTTAAATATGGGAATAAGATACCCATATGGGAGAAGTGATTTTCGCAAAGTCAGTTGCAGTCATTCTGTACCACAGGCAAAATCCGCAGTTGACAGAAACACCAGCAAAAATTAATTCAGAACTACAGAAATTTGTGTGTGCAAGAAAGTCCTTGCCTAATCCTGAAACAAACTTTTTTTAAAAAAAATTAACCCTTTAAGTTCCTTTTTTTCTGATGAGGTAGAAAACAACAGTTAAACAGCCAGCTGATGATCATCAGACTACAGTCTGAGTAGTGTTTCAGTTTTGCTGCTTCATTCATGTGAAGACATCTTTTGGCCAGATCAAAAGAAGCACATGCTGAATAATTTCCTATTAAGGGCACAGAGGAGAGCAAAGAGACTACAAATGCTTGCGTATCACGTCAATCTATGCCTCATAAGGTATTTGGGGGGGTTTCTGTAGCTTAAATAAACTTTAGCTGGTTTCTCCTTTAGCTTAAATAAAAATAATAGTACAGCGAAGGTATCTCACAACCAACAGACACTCTGAACTTCCACATCTGAAGAATCTAGCAAACTTTTACATTCTCCTTGTCACCTTTCTGAGCTTTTGATGATTCTCATGCTGCTCCATCTATGGTAGTGGAGACAGGCTTTAGATGCTGAAGGGTATAAGGAAGCAGGTTATGCAGAAAGCATCTATTTCCAGCACAGGAATGCAGCCTGTAACTATCCCATGACAGGGAGCTCAGCTCAAATAGAAAGTGTAAGACCAAGTATATTAAAGCACCAGGAGCACTGCATCCTGAGATACCAGGGGGAAGCGGGGGAAGGGAGACTGAACAAGCAGTTAAGTCTGAAAGAGGAAAGGAAACAGTAAGGCAGCTGCTGACTTTTTATAAGGGAGCCTGGAAAGCACCTCACAGCCTTAGAGTGGAAAACTTAGCATTAAAAAGTCACAGAGAAAACTCAAAAAAAAAAAAATCTATAGTGGAGAAGTTCATTAATTCTTTAAGATGGAAGGGGCATTAGCATTAAAGCCCCTGTTTTAGCCTCAGATTCTTAGAAGAGCGCAAAGCCCAACAGCCTTCCTTTCAGTACCCCAAGGCACTCAGCACTCTACAGTTCTTTCACATGGCCGACTTAGTGTCTCAACAGACATTTTTAGGAATTACAGATATTGAGGTGACCACATGAGAACTAACACATTTTACAAAAGCTATTCCTGCATGTAGCCCTTCCCCAAAACGAAAATGAAGCAAAAGAAGCCTTGCACGCTCAGTGAGCTCAAGTGTTGCATAACTGGTTTGAAGGTCACATCTCGAATGCGTTAGGAACATTTAGGCTATGCATACCTTTTAGGAATATAGATACATCTTCATTCCAGGTCTTCTACCCTACTGACAGCAGAATTGCAGCTTTCCATTTACACACAGAAAAAGGGAACTATGCTGCCCACAGACAGTTTAGGACCTCTCGTTCTCACCATTTGAAATGATCTGTCACATTTGAAGTCTAAAGAGCTCAACTCTGATCACAACAGGGTGTTAGTTCGACCATTAATGAATAATTTTCACCTTCTCCATATACTCTTGTTCCTGTGTGTGCTAGAACACAAGTCCAGGTGAACACCACCATGAAGGAAATGTAAGGAAATAATTTACTATTATAGGTTGCTTCCTTTATGGAAAGAGCAAGTAAGTATCATGCGATTACTGTAAGATAGAGGAGGCACTCAGCAGGTTGGTCTTAGATTCTAAAAGAAAGTAGGGATGAACACATAACATTATTAAGAGAGTTAAATGAATCAACTTGATAAACAAGGAAGGGACATTCAAAACAACAGCACTTTATCCTCATGCACAAGGACATTTTGGGCAAAAAGTTCTCTCAGATTTAATGAGGAAACATGACAAGTGAAGAAAAGCCAACCATTTCATAATTACCGGAATCAATTCCAAGAGCAGGTCATATTTTCAGTGATGAAAATAGCAAAGCATTTATTTATAAATACATTTATAAATTGTGTCGTGTCTTCAAAGGGGCCTAAATACCAGGGACATGTTCCTGCATGTCTACTTTCCACATAAGATGGTGGTTTGTCAACTACTTTACAGGAGGAGCGCTGAAGCTCAACAGAATGGTGTGGAAAACCCAGCTGCTTACACTGAAAGCTGTCGGAAATACCAGTGGCACAGATCAGCAACAAACAAGAACACAAATAAGAAAAATCTGTGGTGCAGAGAGACCTGAAAAGGCCAGAGGAGAAGATGATGACTAAAATAAAACCACAGATACACAAGTCACCACTGAAACTCGATAGTAGAGACAAACTTACCAGTGAGGGAAGGGAAACTTCCTTCGAGAAAGAACTCGCTCCTTACCAGAGTGTAGGGTGAGACCCAGCTGCCTTTTTAAATATCCCACTGCACAGCTAATAGCTGCAAAGCCAAACTGAAAGCAGCACAGAGGACAACCGCTCGGCAAACACTGATGGAATGGATGCCCATCCTCAGCAAAAAGGGCAGGGATGAGCACTGCAAATCTAGAACTGCCTGCCTACAATCCGCGATAGCAGCACAACACCTGTCAAAGAGTTGAGGGAGATTAATGTTTGTTTTTATAAAACCTGGGAAATAATACTACAAGATCCATGTTAAAAGGATATTACAATTGCAAATTCACCCACTAAACATTGGAAACCATCATTATCAGCCCACTGTGGGTCCATTCATCTGATCACGGGTTTATTTTCTCTATGAAAATAAGTGGCTTCCACACCCCATGAGCACAGCCACCACAGCTTGCTCTAGGAAGAAAGCAGTATCGTGGACAACTAATAATGTAACGTGAGGACATAGGTCCTGAGATTAAGGAGGCCAGGACTGCACACACAGGAACAATGACAGCCAAGACAGTCAACTTCTGTCCTTGAAATCCAACATGATCCTTGCATTTACCAGAGGTTTCTTGCAATGCATAGCAAAATTCCTCACATAGTCATGTTCCTACTAATCACATTCCTTGTTTCTTAGTTGCGTTATTTGAGACCAAGGTTGCTCTGCAGGCAGAATGGCCGAGCACTCCGAATTACAGTGGAACCTGCACTGTGAACACAGGCTGTTATTTAACACCACACATCCTGAAGAAATACGGGATCTAAAACTGGGCAGCCAGGAAAGGAAATCTTTCTGGACCTCATTGTGTCCAGCTCCCATGCACTACGATGGAGAAAAGGCAACCCTCCACTTCCCCTCAGACAAGTGCTCTGAAAAATGAGTCCTAAAATTTTATTAGGCATTCCAGTATCATCACAATAAGGTCATTGTAGGCTGTCTTCAGAGCAGAGTTTAAACAGAACATGCTAATTAGAATGAACAATGAGTAAAAAGCAGAACAGGTGCTTCTTGGCCGTACGGTGCAGCACGCTCCCCTTGAAGACAAAGAGATGGTATCTCAGGAAACTGCAAAGCGGAAGCACAATGATTCCACATAAGGCAACTGAACAAAAGTCATGTACCTTAATCCCATCGTTCCCAACCCTTCACGGAGTCAGACTCACAGCCAAGTAGGGCTCAACAATTCATTCTGTACACCCTTCTCTCCAAAAGCAGTATCAACAGATACAGACATCCGCTGAGCAGGAAGCTGTGTCCCAGTTCCAGCTCTGCCAGATGCCGCGTGCCACACTCACAGCCGGGAATCAGTAGAGATGTCCTGTAAATGCTTCCCAAGAGACCAGCAGAGCACTAAAAACACTACCTCTCACAGCTCTGTGGGAAATACTGCACGTCTGCCAGACCTCACAAAAACGGCAGAAATACCTACTCACTGTCCAGGGCTGTACTCTCCATCTGAGTAGCTTGCACAATACATGTTCGCTGGAGGATCTGCACCTTCTGTAGTCAATCTGTGCCAAGACTGTCTTTTCCCCTGTGTCAGAACAGTCACTGTGAGCTCACTTTGCTTTTTACTTGGTGTTTAACTCCTGCAGCCTCAGTAACATTCTTCCAGTTTCCTCCACAGTAGATAAAACCAGCATAGTTTATTCCTATTACTGGGTTTAGGGTATTTGCTTTTAAGACCTTGTTACATGAAAACAATTTTGTTGTGTTTGTACAAAATCTATTTGTAGCCTAGCCCCCCCTTGCAGTCTGTTCTGAAACACACGCAGGTTTTTTTGGACACCTCAGTCCAAAGGGATTCAGTCTCCTGGGTCTCTTTCCGCCTCAGCACCTTTGCTGACACTGCAAATAGGGATTAAGCAGGGAAACTGCATTTCTCTACCAAAAACCTCTACTCGGCAAGGCTTGGATGGCAGCTCATTTCTCACAGTCCACCAGAAAGCTATCAGTTGGCAACAGCTTTCAGACCTTACCACTCGGGCTGAATGCAAACCCGTGATAGGGATATGGAGCGACTATTACCCATCATTACATACGCATCACCCACCCTCCTGGAATTTTTTTCTCTTGAATACAGTGGAAGGATTGGTTTAAGGTGAAGGCCAAAAGGAAGATGGCCAGCGAGAAAAGCCAAGCTGCAATGCCCTACAACTTGAAAGGTTCAAGAGCAATTCAGAGAACTATCCTTCAGTTCCTGTGTGTAGAATCTCATCTTGGGCAGGGGTGACCTAGACAGGCTCTTTCAACCATCAAGATTAACGATTACTTATAATCAACATTACTTCCACATCTATTTTACCACAGCAGTTTCTTACTCAAGTGCATGGCCACCAAGATCACATAGGAAACACTTAAAGCAAGCTTTAAACGCAATGATCTTACCACAATATATATTAAAATGTAGAGTTGTCTTCTCCCTTAGGATCTCATCTAAATGTTCACTAGCCTCCTCCCATCAGCAAGGCTTTTATTAGGGGCAGAGAGAGATATTCCCGGATGGAGAGACCACCCATCAGGTATTCCTTCTCACAGCTGCTGTTCTGCAGAGGTCCCTAAGATTTATTTCACGATGACAAAGATTTTTGGTTTATTTCAATTTTTTCCACAAGACTGGTAGATGATATTTATGTGTTTAGCCACAGCTTCTCACAAAATGAGGTAATAAAAATCTCTCTAACCATCATTTATAACATGCAGCAATGAAAATTAAGTTCCACATTCAGAAACTGTTGCTGAAAACACTCCACACTGACTCCAAGGACAGGATATCATGGCACTTGTAACTGAGATTGATCAAAGCAGCTTGTCTTTTATGGTCTTCATTTGCAAAAGACCGAATATTAACTGGATTACTGGTAACACAGCGCAGCTCAGAATAAAAGCACATTAATTTTCTTTGCCTGGAAAAGGCTCTTAGCTCCTTTCTTGTAATTACACCAAAGTGCAAGCCAACTCTAAGGCTACTAGGGAGCAACCGCGAGGAGAAAAACAGGAACAAACCTTCAGTGGGACTTGAACTTGGGAAAATAATCCTGGCATGTTCAGAATGAGCAACACCACTTTCACCTCCCCTGATGAAAGTTCACACTGCTCAGCTCTACAAAAGCATTCAAAGCAGGCGGGAGGAAGGGAATCACAGCAGGACTGGGAGGGAATGTGCATTGCCTCTGATGAATGGCACAATGCCCAGGCAGCTGCTGCACAAATGCCAGAAGTGGGACCTTCATTGCTTCAGCTGGATCCCTTGAAGTTTTGAATTACAGATGGATACCTAACTTTCTGGAATTGTGCTGCAGCACGGCAATGCAGAGACTGCTTGCTACATGTGCCTTTCTCATTCTGAAATTGAAACCCTGATGGGAAACTAGCCTCTGCACCAGTCTCGCACAGCAGCTAAAAATGTTTTTCAGCACTTTTATACCAAGCCTTCCAGAAATTAACAGTATTCCAGCTCTCTGTTCACCCTTCAAATGCAAAAAGCTACATCAATATCATAACTGACTTTAGACGGCCATTTTTTAAAAGCAAGAACTGAAAAACCTAAGGTGTTCAGAGTAACTGAAAGAAAATTCCGTGAACTAACACTGTGAAAAAACTTGGTGGGTGGTTGCTGCATTTTAAATGACAGCCATGATGTCTTCCACATAGTAAACACAGGAGGTAAAAGAATAAATCACAGAATATCTTGAGTTGGAAGGGACCATAAGGATCAGTAAGTCCAACTCCCTGCTTCTTGCAGGGCCACTTAAAATGAAACTACATGACTAAGAGTGTCGACCAGATGCTCCCTGAACTCCTTGAAAGCTTGATGCTATGATCACTTCACTGTTCCAGTGACCAAGCACTCCCTCAGTGAAGAACTTTTTCCTACTGACTAAGCTGAACTTCTCCTGATGCAGCTTCATTCCATCTCCTCCTGTCCTGTTACTGGTCACCCGAGAAAGATCAGCACCAGTATTACCCTGTCACAGGTAGAGACACCAGCACTATGAAACTTGTTAAGTTTCATACAGTTGGTGACTGGCCAGCTCTCAAGTCTATCCAGATCTCTCTGTAAGGCCTCTCTACCCTTAAGGGAGTCCACAGCTCCTCCTAGTTTAGTATCACTGGAAAACTTAATGGATATTCGATTCCTGCACCCAAATAATTTATAACTATTGGCCCTAAAAATGAGCCTTGAGGAACCCTACTGGTGACTGGTCGCCAGCCTGATGTAAACCCATTTTCTACAATCCTTTGAGCCCGACCTGTCAGCCAATTGCTCACCCAACATATTATGGACTTGTTATTACGGACATATTACGGATTTGTCTAGCTGTGTGCTGGAAAGTTTATCCAGAAGGATACAGTAGGAGATGATATCAAAAGCTTTGCTAAAACAACCCCCCAAAAAATGGCTTCCTTTGGTCAACTAGACCTCGCCATGAAAGGAAATTAAGTTAGTTAAGCAGGACTTTGCCTTAGCAACCCACGCTGGCTATGATCAGCGACTGCATATTTTCATCTAAAATGAAATTACTAAAAATTCCACTTTATGACAACTTCTAAGATCTAAAACTTTCCAAGCTATTAAAATATTTATAATTAGATAAACATATTCAAGTATTCCATGTTTGCTGTTCAAAGTGTAGATAGAGAAGCTAAAAAGGAAAAAAAAAAATCTTAGTTCTTTGCTCTCTAAAAAACTCCCTCAATACACAGGGATAAGTTCCATGTTTATACTTTAACACAGTGATAAAAAAAAAATACAGTTCAACCTACTAAAGATACTTTGCCGTTATACTAAATTTCAATGCAAAGCATGCTTTTAAAAACATTTTTCTTTAAGCCTCCAGCACAATTAATGTAGCCTTATGTAACCAAAAATAACAAATTTTTATAGTCTTAACTCATTTCCAGATTTCAAGCCACATCTGATTTTACATAATCCCAAATTAAATATTACACCAGCAAATGGGTAATTTTTGAGTTTTTATCATAATGCAAAACACATGGAAACTAAAATTCTGAACCAATGGGCCATTCATTTTATGATAACTATTAAACCCCATTTTCCTATTTCCCTCTCTCCCAGCCAAAACTAACATCAAAGTTAACACCAAATCAATTTTTCTCTAGAGGATAACAACTAAAATAATAATGCAAAACAAGATTAATCGAGATCATTTCCATTTTATTTAGATAATCATAAAATTGGCAATTTAAAACTGCAGTACAACAAAACAAAGGATTCTGCCTAACGACTTTTGGACTTCTTTGATATAGCAGAATGATAAATTTTATTTTTCCCTGTTTTCTGAAAATGGACAATTCTGCTGTGGACCTGCGGTTCTTCCATCCTTAAATTTCCCACAGAATTCAGAAAGGGTTGGAATTACATTTTTTAAAAAAGGTAGGGAACTTTAATTAATAATGTATTTCCAAATGAAAGCAGTTTAAATATGTGATGCCATTACTCTCCAATTACTAAAAAGGTCTTTTGGTGTTTAAGCAGATCTGAGTTTCTATTGTTATGAGTTGGGAAAACACGGAAATCACTTTCCGAGCTTTCTTTAAGCAGCACGGATGAAAGAAAAAAAAAAGCAGCAGCTCATTTTTCCTTCTTTATACGTCACCCTATTGCAATTGTCAAGTTTTTAAAAATTCTTTCACTTGTTTTAACGAGGCTGGAATAAAACTTAGCTTAGAAGAATCTAGCCCAGTTCAGAAAAGCCTTTAAGTTCACATACCTCGCTTAAATCACCTGAAGACCAGTAAATTCCTATCTTTTACTGAAGCTATTGCTGACTCGTAGTTTTCTGGAAGGCTGGGATAACAGAGCACCAGTGTATCTGTTTATGTCAACATCCCTCTGTTCCGGCAACTGCTAGAGATAAAGAGTTTAGATTTATTTTTTAAAAGAAGCTTAGAATGCCTAGAATTAGAAATACAAGAAATAAAATGGGAGGTCTGATGTGAAGGAAAAAGAAAACATAATTGTTAAGACATACGCATCACAACTTACACTACAAAGGCAACCTGAAATAAGGAGTGTCTGAGCTCTTATGGAAAATTTCTAGAACGACTGGGACTTGGTTTGCCAGTCTCATGCTGACCTGGAAAGAGCTGCTAGTGAACAGCATCAGCTATTTAACTATTACTCCTCCCCTACTGCACTTTCTTCCTTTTCTCTTTCAATGTTCATGGTGAATGAGAAACAACTGAAGGGGCAACTACTTGTTGTAGACTTCTCTTGTTAACATCACATTTGTACTCCGGGTCTTTACGTAAGGAGGTTGCACAGGGAGTCGAGGAGTAGCAGAGCAAACTGTCTGTAACATCAGTTGAGCATCCATCCTTCCCTCCACTTCCCCCTTTTTTCCAGCTCCATTGCCGCCACCTGGTACAACACCAAACCCAGCCTTATACAAGTACCCCCTAGCTGTTAATAAGTAAGCTGTTAATAGGTAACCAAGGTGGATTAACTACTTCTCAATTTGACACAGGCTCGACACACGGCTTGAAACGGGCCATCTCTCAGCATCGTTTCTTTGCCCTGTTGACTAACTGTCCAAGCTCTTTGGTTCAAGGTTACCTCTTCCCCGCAGATGTAACTTGGGGGGGGGAATTTTTTTAGTTACGTTTTGTGGACTTTTTTGTTCTTAAGTCTTCTTCATAGTTTATTAATATTTTTCATCTGGACTGTCAGACAAAGCCAAGTGCTTTGTTGGTAAACCCAACCTGTTTGCAAGGGTGAGGACAACAGAACTTACTGCTTCTGTGCCAGTAGCCTGTAAACGGTTCCCCGAGTTCTTCTTTCCCCTACAGGCCTCACAAACCACATGCCTAAAAGGACAGAGAAGCCCTCCTGCAGTCAGCCAGAAGATGGTTTCCAGAAAGGAAATGCAGTCAAACAGACTGTCTCGGGTCCAACTTCAAGAGGTAGGCATTCACACTCAAGTGCTAACCATCAGGTACACCACCATGGTACTACCTGTACACAAGACCTAGCAATTTTGTAGTTCGGAGCACCAGCGTACCAGAAATAAGGATTCCCTACTGATACAGTCATTGACAACGATTATAAATAATTATAGCAGGTTTAGCAGTAAGTCAGTTCAGATCAGACTACTGCCCAGACTTTGAGAGAATCAGTACGATGAGTTAACAGCAACAGAGATCTCCCCAAATTTCGACATTTCTATGAACTGTTTAATCATGTAAGGACACTTTAAAAAAGGCAGATAAAAACAACACAATTTCTCCACAGAGCGCAACTCCCAATTCCAATGTTATGATCTATGACTTGACAGCATTTCATCTTCTTCTGCAAGGCTTTTCTTTTCTTTTTTTAATACAGTAGCATAGTTTTATCTCAAACAATAGACTTAAGTAAAATTCAGTCATTCATTTTTCTTAAATGGTGCTACATCTTCAGCACCCTATAATTATTTTAGTGCATGAATGTGGTAGTTCGGAATAAAAGTCTTAAATTTATGCAATCTTACAGCACCTTTAGCATAAATATGCTCCTAGATATTTTTCATGATAATTCAGCCTGTACAAAACGTGCCAGCTCTTGAAAATGCCTTATATTATATACTACCCCGATTTGTTACATTTATGATATTCCCATCTGCCAGTACTATACAATTAAATTAAATATAAATTATAATTGTAAAAAAATAAGATCCAATTAAGTCCAAACTGCCAGCCAATCTGAGCAAAAAGATGTTAACCTTAAAAAAACTAGCACTTGTAGTTCTTATTATTGTGTCATATTTCTTTTGCCTAACTCTCGCAGTCTTGCTTCCAAAAAGTATACAATTACAACTCATTCCTCTCTACATATGGACATCTAACCTTCAGGGTTGAATACCAAGACTAAAAAATGTAAAAATCCTGAAATTTCTGAGGTTGTCTTTGTTTTCCTAAGAAAACCATGACTTTCCATGCTCAGGACTTCCATTGGCTACAGGTAACCCATCCTTTCAACGATGGAAGTTCCACTCTCAACAGCTGAGGCATGCAGTAAGGCCTTCATCCAACTCAATTATGGAGAACGAGAAGAACCCTCATATGCTCAGAGGTAACGCACAAATTTCTACACTTGTGCTCCAACTACACTCCTGAGACAAGCCAGCTAGAGCGCAGCTAAAGGCTGGTGCATCGACATAACTCTCAAACCAAGCCACAACCCATTTTGCTCCTGCCCCAGCAGAGCGCTGTACGAGGTCCTGAGTAGCTTGTTGACTGACCCACACAGCAATCCTGACAACGATACAAAAGCCACAAAAAGACAACAGAGACTCAAGATAATACCCATAATGAGTGTCAACTGCCTAGGATTTCTCAGGTGTTCTATCGAGTTTTTGAAACTGGATAACTAATAGACTATTTGGGGTTTTTGAAAGAAATTAACTGGTAAAAATGCCAAGCAGGAACTCTTCATACAAACATAGACACTTCACATCCCAAGCACAGTGAGGATTGGTAGTGATCAAAACTAAGAATATTGACGAACTTCTGAAATTTATTTGCATAAAGATCTGAAATTCATATTTATGGTCAATTTGTAAAACTGTGAAGTATCTACAATCTTGTATAAAAAACCCTTTCATATAAAAAAATTGAAATGTATTCAAGTCTGTATTTTTTAAGGTTTAAAGTTTGAAAATGTTGGCCTAAACATAGCTTTATTGACAGCGTTCATTATCTCATCTATTTTGAACCAGAAAAAAGTATAAGGAGTTACTTGAGGAATGAGATAAAAAAGTAGAAGTGAGACTAAATAGATTTGTCCAATTGTCCTGAAGGGGAAGAAAGTTTTATATTCAACCTACAGATTACAACTAGTTTATATATTCAGTAACAATTTTGCCTTCTTCTAGTTAAACTGGACTCTTTGCTCTTGATACACTGACTCTAACAGAATTTTTGACAAAGATTTTCATGGATTAAAAGCTTACAGTTGGAAAAAAAAAAAGCTTTCAGATGAGATTCAAGCACTAAACCTTAATGTTAACCAATGACTCCTGCAGGAAACAAAGCAAGAAATTAGTGCTGCAATAATCCTAATTGAAGATTAAAAACTTGAAATAAAAATTTCCCCTAACCCATGCAAGAACAAAATGACACTATGTGCCTTTAAAACAAGGCAGGAAAGGCGTATTTCAGCATATGCTCCTTTACCCAAATGGCACAGATCCATCATCATACCCTCAGTTGGTTATTCTTAGAGGTATACTAACTCTCAAAATAAATAAGGTACTAAAGTTCCTGAGGGTGACAGGAAACCCAGCAGAGTAAGAAATTTTAGACAGTTATTTACAGATATTTTCCTGTGAGAAAAGAATGGTAAGAATGTAGCTTGAACATTAACAAATCCACTAGAATATCACTCTGCCTGGTATATGCAGCAGGTTTGGAGGGGGATTCAGTGGAGCTGGAAATTCAAACTTTAGCTTGTAATCAGAAAAATCCTACTTTAGAAATTTGAACCAGCAGCTAGAAACATGTAATACAATATAGAACTCTCCTAAAAAGGCCCCCGGCTAGGGGGATCTTATTCAGTGTATATGAAGTCTATGACTATTTAGCTACAAAGAAAAAAAATTAGCCAATGCCACTGAAGCTCTTTATTATTCTGCAGGGACCTATTCATAAGTGAGTGACATGGACAAAATCTGCATTTCCTTCCTTTTCTTTCCTTGGGAATGGCGCTGCAGATCGTGCGTGTAATTCCTCCATTAGGATGTTGACAGAGCACAAGTTAAACTGAAATAAATTTCCAACCAAATAGTCTAGTCTAGTGTAGTCTAAAGATATACTCTTGGAAAATAAATTAGAACAACTGAATTTTAAAAGAAGATTATTCAAAATGTTTATTCAGATTGTTTATGAAACAATTTTTCAGAATATTTAGGCAACAGTTTACATGAACTGGTTATTAGTTACTAATGTTTTATATCAAGTAGGAAGACACATGCAGTGGGGCTCTGCGGGAGATCCAGTTCATATCCTGCAAATAGCAAAGAAATTCATTGTCAGCTTTAGAAATGAGAAGTTCAGTACAATGTAGGAAGCCCAGAATTAACTACTTCCCTGTTGGTTTAGCATAGCAGAGACATGCAAGACCTATTTCATATTATTCTCCCAAGACACCTCCACAGCCCTCAGGAAGCGCAGATTTTTCAGAACACCAGAGGTTCTTCAGAGAACACTGACAAATACGCCACACTATCCAGAAGCTGCTATGTAGTTCAGCCAAGGAGCAGCTCACATCCAAGCCAGTTCAGGCTTCTTGGAGAAAAAAACCCAACAACATTGTTTATTTATTAAACAAGCAAATAAATAATGAAAATGAAGGAACAGATTTCGGGATTATTAGGGGATTATTTATTTGGCAGGAGAAAGCAGACAGGACTCGATGAGACTTGTAAGAGATAAGTCTATTAAAAATACAGTTAACAAAACAAACCAGTTAAGTCCACATCCCCAAAGCAAGTTGGCAATCAGTTTTCAACACCTGTTTTCAGACCAGTGCTTGCAGAGTTTAAATGTGCTGTTTAAAGCAATCTCCGCACAACCTCTAGGTCAAGAAACATAAAGTAAAAATGCATTTTCAGGATTGCTTACTCTGAACATTAGACGCAATTTTCAACTGACAGAATTCTATGCCAGGTGAAGCAGGGCTGAAAATTCAGTCCTGAATGAAGCACATCAAAATCTGATGGCCAACAAGTTGCAAACTGCTGAAGAAAGCAGGTCCCTCCTCACTAGTAAAAGAAAGAAATGGAAAGGTTTATCCAATATAGTCACAAAGCCATATTTATTTACAAAAAAAATCACATTTCCCTTAACTCAGAATATGCTGAGCATTACTCATGTACGGGGAGACAACAGCTGCAGCCCTTATCATGAAGCTGTATTTACTGCTACCACTTTCTGCCCTTGACAAGCTTGCAGATGATATAAAATCAAGAAGAGTGGCTGATACACCAGATGGTTGTGCCACCATTCACAGGGTCATTGAGAGGCTGAAGACACAGGCTGACAGGAATCTCATGAAAATAAGCAAAGGGAAATGCCAGTCTTGCCCCTCAAGAGGAATACACCAGTATATGCACCAGTATGTGCTGTGGGCAGACTGACTGGAAAACAGTCTTGCAGAAACAAACCTGGGATCTCAGTGGAGAATGGGCTGAATGTCACCAAGTGACAAGCCCTTGAGGCAAAGAAAGCCAAAAGGATGCAGGGCTATATTAAGATCAACATCACCAGCAGGGCAAAGAAGGTGACCACTCTCCTCAACTCAGCACTGATGAGGCTGCATCTGGAGTACTGGGCTGCACATGGAGTACTACCGGCTTCCCAGTGCAAGAAAGACATGGACATACTGAAACAACTGCAGTGAAGGGCCACAAAGATGATTAAGAGACTCAAACATCTTCCATACGAGGAAATGTAAGAAAAAACTTCTTCGATTCTAAGCGTGATGAAACACTGCCACAGATTGCCCAGAAAGCTTGTGGAATGTCCATCCTTTAACATATTAAAAGCCTGACTGGACCGACCTGGGCAAGCTGCTTTAGCTGACTCTGCTTTAAGCAAGGGGATTGCACTAAAGGATCTCCAGAGGTCCTTTCCAGCCTCTCTGCTCCTGTGATGAATCCCGGACCAATACCAATGCCCAACACTGCACTCTGGCAGATCTTAAGCTCTGCAACTCCTGCCCTCGGGAAAGAG
>NW_010419420.1:78620-84962 GCF_000710305.1 Buceros rhinoceros silvestris
AAGCCATGCATTAGTTAAAGAACTAACACTGCAAAAGGAGCTGAATCCTCTATCTCTTTGCAAAGGATTTAATGAAACAAACATGTCAGAAGACAGAAAAAAAATCTGGAATTGTCAAAGTGTTGTACAAATACCTTTGCCACTTTTTGAGAGGGAAGAATAGTAGATGACAAGTCCTTTCAGAATCATTTTGCTTTAAACTCTCTTAAATTGCACAAAGTAAGGTTGTATTTGAACAACAGAATTCACGGTGTGTAGAAATGCATCAATATACAATGGCATGTAACACCGGGCAGAGACGCTTTCAATGCTCAGGTGTGCAAAGAGTGTAAAAGTTGTCCATCAGTGATCACAGGTGTCCCACGACTTCATCTTACATATCCAAGGTCTCATCGTTTCTTCTGGCACATACACACACACATGCAGGCTACACATGCAGGTATATACCAATGTGCCTCCTACCAATTATGAATGAAATGGAATAAGGTTCTCCTCCCCAGTGGTCTAGTAAGTTAGATCTACAGGCATTGTCCTAGGACTTTGCGTTTATGCTCCAGATACTCTCTCCACCCAGGTATTAAACACTTTAAAAAAATTCTAAACACCACGTCTGAGAAAGTAAGACCTGAGTTAAAGAGAACCAGAGGGAACTAGTCATGTGGATCACAAATGTGGTAAAGGAACAGTATAATTAACATTTATTTTAGGCAATTTTATGGGACCTGCAATTCGTATTGCACATGTGAAAAACCTAATGGCTTGCTCAAGGTCTCTCCTGCTCACAGATGATTCTGTAAAAATTGTATAGATCCAAAGAACAAGACAGCAAGAAAGGACCAAGGTACAGATAAGTTAGACTCCAGGCTGACCCTTGGGTCCAAATTAAGATGCACTGCTAGGCTTGCAGAAGGAGTCTAGCAGAGACTCTGTAACCGCAGGAGACTAGTTAAGTAAAGACCAAGGGCATTACCAGAGTTTTGTTGGGAAGCCAAGGTAAGTGCAGAACGGATATGAGGCAGAAATGAAGACAGTGGACAGAATGAACTTCACAAAATTGAGTTACACAAACCTAAAAATCAGTTGAAACAAAAAACCCTAACAGATAAATAGATAGATAAGAAATATTAAAATGGACAGTGGTTTTGTACCTCCAATTTTTTTTTTTTTTTTTTGGATAAACCATCTAATACATGATACAACTGTGACAGTCAGAGAGTGACACGGCACTAAAACTGCCAAAAGGAATAACGACGCTGGTATCCAGTGTTAAATCAAATGCTGATAGGGCTAACTACAGTGCAAAGGCATTTGAAAAGCAGAGCATGGGAACAAAAAGGCTTAAGCATTTTCTGCCAGTAAGTGTGCAAATCTCACCCTTCTGTATTTCTGCATCTTACGGGTGCCTGTTCCAAAGGAATTCACCCTTCCAGCAGTCAAAGCTGTAACTACTGATCTGGCTGCAGATCACCTAACAACAATACATATGCAAAGCACACAAATGACATTCCCCTTAGGACAGAAGGGGCTGTGGTGTTAATGGGAAATGTGGAATTTGGAGACAATGATGAAATTCTAACAGCTGCAGCAGATTGGAGGGTGGAAAGCAAAAAAAAGAGAGAAAGGGGATAGGGAGGGGGATGCTGGAGGACTGGAGCCGAACTAACAGCTGGATCAAAACAGCTTAAGACAAGAGGTATCTCTGGAGGTCCCACACCCTTTTCATCCCTCTTATATTTTACCAGTTGCAGCGAAAATAGTAGCACATAAATAAATTACTTAGAGTTGTTCTAACCAACCCTGTCAGGTCATTTGTCACATCACAAATCTCCTTTAAATAAGCACATGAACACACCGATGATGAGCACTACAGAAAACCCCTTAACAGAAAAATAAATGCAAAGATGACCAGAAAGCCAAGCATCAATCACTGTCACATCCTACATGAAGAGGTTTTCCAGCTATCCAGTGGTTACAAATTTTTCATTAAGAATCATACAGAAACACAAATGATCGGTACACAAAGGCTGGTCCCTACTTACTCACTTTCCTGTAGATGGTGACTGCACACACAGGAACACAGAGAGGCAATGGCAGGTGGGGGAACCCCAGTAATCCCTTGTGCAGCTAATCCCTGTGCCATCATAGAGAATGATCATACCCTCAAAGGCTTTTAGGTACACAGACACACACATATGAGCACAAAGGCACAGAGACTCCCAAAAACCCAGTCAGGAAAACAGAGCCCCAACTCCTCGCTAGGGCTCCCCCAGGAGAGCCACCAGCCCCATTGCCCAGATCTGACGCTCACCACATGAATCCACCAGAGAGGCTCTCAATGTCACCTTAAAGACTAAGAGGGTTACTGCCCAGGAGCATCAAAAGATGCAGAGAAAGACCATTTTGGGATTGTACAAGAATTATTATAGGATGCTTAGGGGAGAAAACCAAAGTAGGTGAAGGGAGAGATTAAGGTGATTTAGGGTGGAACAAGCATGGAAAATAGAAGGACGAGGGGATAAAATGGGCCAGTCTTGTGTAAATAGGTTTGCTGCATGGAGTGGGACTACAGGTCTTAAAGCCCCTGTATCTGTGATGCCAGCAACTGCAGTGAGGGTGAGTGTGTAATTCCTAATAACTAACTATCAAGCCACGCTAGCCAGCAAGCAGTTAAGCTAAGCGGCTTGGCAGACAGGTATGTGTGTGTCTCTAGAAGTGAGGTAGCTGGTGGAATTGGCTTCTGGAGAGACCAGGGTGGTCCTGGCCAACTTTTGGAGAGACTCAGGTCTGGAGGTCAACTGGAAGACCTGCTACTGCATGGACTCTTTACACCAAAAGCAGGAGTAGGTCTGCAGCCTTGAGGACTCATGTTCCAAGTACCAGCAACTAGGGAGACTGGGAGCTGGGGGCCAGCTACTGAGTAGACAGTGTCTAAACTCAGGTATTGGAGGGGTCGACATTGCACGTAATTGTTTATTTTCCACTAACAATCCCATCCTGCTCAGCCAGAGAGAGGGGAACAGAACGAGGCCATTGGTGCTGTCCGCATTTGTGCAAGTGTTGGGTGTTCCTGTGTTGATCTGTGTGACCAGCTGTGTATGTCTATGTATGTGTCACACATGCCTGCTTGCGTGTGACCAGCCTCGCCTGAGGTTGCACCTGCAAGACACGGAGCTGCAGCAGCCACGTCTCTATCAGGTTACCAGATATGTAGGTCATTTAGTAACAACCAGGCTTCTCAGATTTCCATACAGTAAGCAGCAGAAAGAAGTCCAAATACATGCACTGTAGAGCAAGCAGTGACCATTATGGGTTCAAACACTTCCCGCAGTGGACAGGGTGACCAAGAAACAGCAAGTTTCTCTTATTCTGCCTTGTGAAAACAAAAGCCAAAAGCCAGCTCTTACCTTGACAAGCAGACAATTCAAATGCTCATGTCACCTACAAATCTCAGTGTCTTTCTAGTATGCCAATTTGACAACATATTGAAGCTGGAACAGAAGAAACAAACACCTACTGGTGGGGGGTAGGAATGGGTAGAAGATGGAAGAATCAACCACACATGGCTGCTCCTGTAAAATCAAGTGTGCATTACTAGGTAGCGTCAGTGAATGATGTAATTCCTTCGATGCACCAGTACATGTATCCAATGTTACCTCCTGTTGGCAACTTTACAATTGTACTGTATGTTCTGAAACTGCAGATATTTTTTTTAAATTCTAGTTTATACTAGCAATGGTAGGCGGTTGGGAAAGGAGGGGAGACACTGGTTCTGCTCTCTAGGGCTTTGAAAAAATATGCTTGAAGAGAGAACTTTAATAGCAAAAAAAAAAACCCAAATGTAAAATAGCTTTAAAATAAAAAAGGACAAGTGGCAGAGAAAAAGGACAAAGCCTTAATGTGACCCCTAGCCCCTCATTTCCCATCTGTTTCTCTCACTCCGTACTAACACCAGTTCTGCTTCCACCATACCACTGGTGCATCTGAATTTCTAGTGCAGAGAGACAAATAAGTAAACAAAACACATGAAAAAACCTAATCCCTTTAAAGGCATTCTTCACATGGTACAAAAGTAAGAAAGAGATTGGTTTGGTTTTTTCCCTCTATCTCTTATTTTCACATTACACTTATTACATTAGCATTAGAGTAGACAAAGAAAACAAAGAAAGCAAGCTTACTGGAAGCCATCCTTAAACACATTACTGGTAATTATTTTGTGATTTTACATTTACTTTCTATTTAAATGACTCTTCTCATGCATGCCTACAGAATAAGAAAAAACAGGCTGCAACTGGAGTACCAGCAGCCACCTTTGTTCTTTGTTCTGCAAGCACCAGGATTAGAGTAACGCGTGCATGTTTTTCACTGCCACTCCTTTTTCTATTACATTTAATTACATTTTCAGACTGTGCTGTCCTGCCCTATATATACATTTATGCTACATGAACAGACACAACATCCCTTTGTGTTGCTCTGCATCTTGGACATTTGCATGATCCTGATCAAACAATGAGCTGGCGGGGAAGGGAGCTGATCTTAACTCACCGAAGAAAGAGTTCAGTGAGACATGAAGATGCACAGTGGGATTTTTTTTCCAGTCTAAAGTTGTCAAAATAAGGCTCCACAGGAGCCACTGTCTCACACAATACAGTTTTGTTCAGTGCTTTTTCAGGGTTTTGTGGAGCAATTTTTGTTTTCATTTTATTAATGCAAACTGTACACCAAAATGCTTTATGTCATTAGATAACAAGAGACAAAAGCAAGAGGCACAGACAGAGGGTACATCTCAGCTGAGCCTGGACGTGAGAGAGGAATTCACTGAAGTGGGCAGACACAGAGATGTCAGCAGTGCAGAGGCAGCAGCTGTTGCACTGACAGTAATTAGACTGGGCTGAGGACTGCAGGAAGGGAAACGATAGAGCTGTGAAAGAAAACAAGGCACAGGGAGACAGAGTCCTTTCTGAATCAGCAAGTTATTACAAGTTTTAGAGGTGGGGAAAACAAAGCAGAAAAATTCTCACAAGAATGTCAGCATCATATTTGTAGGGACAAAAGCTTGTTCGAAAGATGTTCAGTAGAGGTGGTGATGTATTATATGAAAAGAAAGCAGAAAATGTTTAAATTACTGTCTTTTACTCCTTCATGTCACAGGGACACTCTTTTTCTGCATACTGGCTACACAAAGTCATAACAAAAAAAGAATCCCTAGTAACTAGCTGCATGAGAGTGAATTTCATTTTGCCAAGTTGAATACATGTTACAAGCAGTATCCCATCTAGCAGACAGGAATACTGAGGCAGAGGCTGATAAAACTACTGGACGAACCGGACCAAGTGGTTTAAAGAACCAGGAACAAAATTCCCCCACCTTCCCTGATTATATCCTTTTGTACTGGGTGACGGCTGCCTTATACAGCCTAGGCATTCCTCATCAGCCCAGGCTCCCAGTAAAATGCTCTCTGAGGGCTGCTGACCATTTCTGTCCTTCTTCCTTCACTCTCAGTTCCTGGAGTTTTCTGGTGTAACAGGCGCTTTCAAGATGATACCCAAGTGAGGTTCAGTTGACCACCATCTGGAAGGCAATCAGAAGCTCACGCCAGCAAATAAATATGAATTAGAACATGAATCCCATTCCTGTTCTGCAGTGGAATAGGAATGCACAGCTGTTACTACATCTCATTTCAGAGAGGCATCAGAAACTTGACATTCGTGACCACTGCAAGCACAATCTGAAACTCTGCCCTACTCAGGTCCTCACTGGCAACCGGCCAGGCCCTTGGTGGTTGGGACCACTACACATAAAACGTATCACATGGCATATTGCCTTTTGTCATTTCTGGGAACTGGATTAAGTATGAGGACTGCTGCAACACTTCATCTGGGTCCGACTGCCCTCCTACCTCAAATGGAGATGGAGCATTAGTCTGTAGTCTTACAGAGATGTAGCCAAGAGATAAAATACATCCCAGCCTGCACTGTATCCCTCTGATTCTAGTGACTCTGAGCTTCAGAGTAAGTGACGACACTCCACAGCAGACAAATAAATGCAGTGCCGCATGTTCACTAAAAACAGTAACTCCTTGCTGCCTCAACTTTCAGATCAAGGAAGTGCTGCTTAGCACTTATTTGTTAGCAGAATTCTTGTAGAAGCTGCAATAGACTAGGTCTTGCATATATTTTATAATTAAAAACAAGATTATAAAAAAACCCCAGGAAAACATGCAGTAGCTGGGTGAATAGTGAATAAGCTTTTAATTAGAAGTTATACTTTCAAATGAAGGCATGTGCTTTAACAGTTCAAGTAAGAAACCACAACGTATTGGCTGCAGGAGATTTTCAGCTTCTC
>NW_010419421.1:0-20401 GCF_000710305.1 Buceros rhinoceros silvestris
ATTTTTTGCCTAATATAAATTCTTTCCTTATGAGTTTTACTGTCTCAAATTTATGTTTCATTCACTCAGCCATTAATCCAGTTTCTTACTAATATAACACTATGTATTTAAATATCTTGGTAACACCACAAGGAAGAAAAGAGAATTTATGAAAAAGAACTAGTATTCGTTTAGCAAGAAATGAATAACTTAAAAGTCAGATATAAAACCCGGAAAATTCATGCAGTTTTGGTTTTCCTTAATTTTTTTTTTTAGAGATTTGACACTCTAAACTTCTGCTAAAATTTAAACTGTTTTAGAAAATCAAATGAATTTAAACAGCCACAATGGTTACAGTATGTTGTATGTAAACCACCTAAGTCACAGTACAGCTGCAGATAAGCTATAGCATATATGTGTAAATAAATAAAGAACTTTAAGTTGGCACCTATGTAAGGTAGAGTGAAGTCTTTAAAGATAGAAAACACCAGTGCTGAAATGATAATAAAAAGGGCAAAAGTCAGATGTATTAGGAACACCTCTGGGATGCTTGGTAAGAGTCTAAATGTCCAATTTAAAAGTAATATACTGCTACAACACCAAAAGAAATAATTCACGGCCAGTTAACGATTTGAATATAGCAGATCTTGGGTCTAAGTCAAGACACTAGGGCTTAAGAATTCTAGATTTAGTTTTTGCTTTGTAAAATACTTCCTCTGGGATTCTGAGGAAGTAAATTACTTTGAGTTATAGAAAAGATCTTTTAAAATAAAGTCCAGCATAAGCCTTGGTTTTTTTCTAAATACAGGTTTTAGGATCCTTCTCCACAGTAACGGGTACTCCGTGAAACCTGAGTTAAACAAACATGCAGTGTCATTGTTGTTAGACTACTTGGTGATTTCCACTGTTATTTCAATGATTTCCAGTTAACTAATACTCTTACAATAGATAATGCATGGTATAACTGTACACAGAAAACCCTAGATCACCACTACAGTAAAGGAGTTTCCCCTATATATGAAACACATTGCCAAACGGTATTGATAACCAGCCGTGTACGGTGAGTTTTGCTGGGATCTGCAAAGATGCTTCTTTCACAGTTACATCATTTTTTCAGTCCCCAAGTGACCATTTTTCAGAGAGTTGTTCTGGGGTGTAAGTTTTTGGGTCTTGTTTATTTATAATGTGTAGATCAGTTTAATTTTTTTGTTTGTTTGTTTAGGACTTCCGCTCTGGGACTTGCTATCTGGTTGGTGATGATGACTGTTTCTCTCCATGTCTTCCTCACACAAATTCAATTTTTGAGATTTGAAGACTAAAAGATCTGAAAATGATTATTTCATTGTGGACAGCTGCATGAGGACAGAACAAAACCCAAAACGGAATTAGGAAATTGTAAAACTAGTTTTAAGGGAATAATGTTAGAAAAAATATAGATATTCCAAAGACCTAAATTAAGGGACAAGAGTAACCTAAAAGAAATGTTCAAAAGGGGATGCAGAAGATAATGGGGTGTTTTAGCTATAACATAGCTTCAATCATAGTGTTCTGGATTGTTGTGCTCTAACCCCAGCAAGCAACTAAACACCACACAGCCATTCACTCACTCCTCCTCCCTCCCAGTGGGATGAGGAGAAGAACTGAAAAAAAAAATGGTAAAACTCATACCTCATGGGTTGCGATAAGAACAGTTTAATAAGTGAAATAAAATTAAATATAATAATAATAACAAAAATACAGTAATAGTAATTTTAATGAAAAGGACTATGTTATATACAGGACATAGCTGTAATTAGGTACCAGGAGCTACAAATCACTGACATCTTAGAATGTGAGTATTGTGGATTTGCAATGGATTGGATTTGAATCAAGCAAAGTGACCACAGGTCTCTTAAAAAAATTTGTTAGAAGTTCTTCTGGGAATCTTTGCTAAACTTCATACAGCTCTTGCTTGTCCAGTCTTCCAGCTTGTCCAGGTCTTTCTTTAAGATGGCTGTCCCTTCTGTTATGTCCATCTCATGATCCAGTTTAGTGTCATCAGCAAACTTGGTAAGGGTGCTTTCAGTCTCATCAACCAAATAATTTATGAATATTTTGAACAGCATTTATGAAAATGTTGATTGAATTTAAGACTAGGTTTAACTGTATTGTTTCTGTGGAAAATTCACCCGAGTACAGGTTTTGTTAAAAAGAAAAAATAGTTAATTCACAACTTACAATTTCCACTCCTAAATGAGACCATGTATAAAGAGGTGACATTCTTACTAAATGCTTTGCTTCATCAAATATGCCCGAAGATTTCTGCCTTACTATGAAAGAAATAGAGCAGTGTGCAAGGTTTCCACGTCCTTTGTTAGCAGCTGATAGGTGGGTTAGGCAAAGTGAAGAAAGAAATTCGAGAGACTTCCAAATTTGTCTCTATGTGAGGTGACTGTATGATATAAATTGCCTCAGTTGTAGATGTTGGGAGGGGAGTTAATTTTTTTTCTTCCTATTCAATCAAAAATAATTAGTCAAAATGGCAGCCTTTTTCCCCCAGCAGACTCCGTTTCTCATATTCTTGTATTTTATTGTGAACCATTTGGCAGCTTATAATAGCCAAGTTGCAAACACATTCCAGCTACAGAATACAAACCTACAGTATATTAATCTGCCGACCTTTGCACTGAGAAAATATCTAGTGCTCTTTATTTATAAAAGCCTATCGGCAATACCCCTGCTACACTGTTATATATAGTAAGTGCTGTATATATCAGTTGATCTCTGTGTATAGTTTACGGCATCTAAGGTGTAGTAAAAGTATACATCATGGTTTATCATCTGCACCCTGCTGGTCACTTGATGGGTATTTCTTTTTAAGATATATGTCAAAGAGTAAAAAGAAAGTGTACTGAAAGGAGAACAGTATCTATTAAAACCGTACAACTGGCAACATCTGGGAAGCCCATCAACAGAATTTTATAGCTTGCATTTTCTTGAAGTTAAGGTTTATTACATGAAATGTGTGGTAAAAGAATTATGTCGTTTCACACCCAATTGTTATAAGCGAACATAAGGAGTGTGTTCTATCCATCCCTACAATAAAAAACACCTCTTTATACACACACACACACACACACACACATATATTTATACAAACACCAAGTGGTTTGTCTGGTTTGTGCATTCTAAGTAGTGAATAAAACCAAATATGAATCACAGTTTAATAACAATCCATACAATTTTTTTTTTTAAAAAAGAGAGAGAGAAAAGAAAAAAATACTGTACAGGAGCATTATACACCAATGTTCTTTGCACTGTATGTAGATTAGTGCAGAGTAATTGTTAGAAACACAGTAGATCTGATATTGTAGGCTTTGTGTGTGTGTGTGTGTGTGTGTGTGTGTTAAGGATGAACGAATAGAACATATTGGTAACATGGTTAGAAACTGAAAGTTGGAGATACTTCTTGCATGCTAAGCGAAAAACATGAAGAGCATAAAAGCTTGTTTTAAAGACAATCCCTCAGAAGTAGGAGTTCCTTGAGAAAGACTCAGAACCTCTTATCATCTAATTTAACTTATTTTGCAGCAGTGACATTCACACTACGACTTAGAAGTACACAAGAAGTAACCTAAAAAGATTTATAAATTTCATTCAATTTTGGCAGTCATCATCAATATGTAATGTTTTCCTGCCTTGAATGTTCAAATATGCAGAATTTTTTCATCTTTGTCTGTACATTAACTCCCTGAGCCTTTCAAGGGATGAGAAAGTCTTTACTAGTTCCAGGATCATTCTTTGCACTTTATAATGGGTCACAATTCGATATATAAAATCAACAATTTAATAAAACATCGTACTGTGAAGATTCAGGAAGAACTGCAAAGAAACAAAATTAAACCCTGAATAATTTTTCAAATTTTCCCTTTCAGATTTGGAGGTATTGGTCAGAAATGATGAACAGACTGGTTTCCATCCTCTAACTAAGTGGAGATCCCATATTTACTGCATCACTTCACCACCACAGTGAATGTAAGTAAGAAGTTATTATAACGAGGCATGTATAGAAAAAAGATGACAAAACTACTACTCCATTAAAAAATCGAAGAAATTATTCCTTTCTCGCCACTCAATCCCATATTTTCCAGCAGTATCTATTACCTGCTCAGCATTTTATGGATAGAAAAACTGGGAAATAGAACACTTATTTAGGTGTCTAACTATGTCTATATGCACCTAACTTCTTTTACCTTGAGAACATTTTGGTAAGAGGTCCTCAGGCACATTTCTAAAAGTAGCACAGTTGGTTATTTGGGAAAAGATTTAGCCTTATTACTTGAACTCTTTTCTAGGCAACCATTCTTCACTTCTGACAGAAGCTTTTAACTGCATAGACTTAGCGTAGGTTTTTTATAGAGTTGGATTAATCAGGTGCATTGTCCTATGTGGTTAGAGCATTTGGATCCTTTAAAGAAAGGAATTATCTGTGACTGTGGGCTATTAATAGAACAAAAAAAAGCGCAATTTTTGTATGCATAAGAACAGAATATTATTCAATGATATAATCAGATAGAGCTATTACATTCCTGTGATTTTTTATAACAATAGATATGAAGACTCTCCGAGCTGTCCAGTCGTAAAAATCAGTATTGTAATAATCTAAATAAGAAGGACTGCTATAAAACAGTCATGAATCCAAAAGGCAAAAAGGCAAAGCATAAACTCAGATTCATGGGGTTTTTTCCATTTAAAAAAAAGTGAGATTTGTATAGTTAAATTTAGTTATTTTAGAAAAAGAAATTTCTCTCAATACCTATTTAACATACATAAGTTACTAATTCAAGGTACCAGCAAGTCTAAGACAATAAAGTGTAAAACAGTTAAATGGATAAAAATGTCTTTGTTGTGAGAAAGACTCTTGCCTTGTGGGTAAACATTTTGTATCGTTAGTCAGTTGTTCAGTTTTTTTAGCTTTGTATGAAATGCTTTACATATCTTACTTCACAGTCAAAATTGAAAACAGAAAAAAACCAAATGGCTGCTCTGATCTTGTTAAGCATCTTCTTTTTCTATGTCAATATTAACTCTTCCAACCTCAAACTGAGCTAGCTATCCTCTCTTAAATACAATTTCTCAGCTACTTTTATCTCTTAGAAATTTTTTCATTAACAGTACATCTACTAGTTAATTGACAGGTTGTGTCATGTACTTAAGGCAATACAAAACTAGAGAGTCCAACAGATGAAAAAAAGTTACATTATATCCTGTATAAACATATAAAATAGATCTATTTACAAAGACACTTAAAAATAAAAGACAGCATATTGTTTTTCTGATTAAGTTGGTTTTGGTTTTTGTTTTTTTTTTTTTAATGGAGAATGGAGTAGACTGGAATCAAACAAGCCCAGCTCCTCCCCACAACCAGTCTTTCCATGGAAAGTGGAAGTTCTTACAATCCTCAACTTTCTGGCAATTATCCGACATATTATCTGACATGGTATCAGTTCTATTGTGATTAATTGCTATAACACTTTCTGCAATAGGAAGCAATTTTGAACTTATGAAGGAGGGGATTTTATACAGTATCATCCACGCAATAGAGTAGTCCATGAGGTCTCTATTTCTGCCTGAAATTTTTTTCTGGAATGATTTTTGATACCCTTCACATTATAGCACTTCCTATATCATGTCTTAGTCACCTGAAGTTTTATCCTTAGATTAATAGAGGGCTAGTCTGGTTTAGTTTAAATGGAGGGGAAAATCTCATTATACAGTGAGAAGATGAGTATTGCTGAAATTAAAGATAATAAGCCAAAGGCATTAAGCTATCAGCTGTCTGAACAGCTAAGATACTGACACTTCTGAACATCAAAGCTTGGTCTAAATGGTCCCTATTATTTCTAGGTAAAAAAAAAAAAAGAAAGAAAAAAAGGATGCACTCTAAAAATTATCTTTGTCAGGAAATTACCATATTCCACTTTTTGCATCTTCACTCTGTGATTCTGGATAGTGCTTGCTGAAATTGTTTGACTAGTAACAGAGTCACATCTTCCTAGCTCTGTTAAATTATGTAAGGGTGGAAGTAGTTGAATAGTTATTGAAAAGGAAAATGTATACCTGAATGAATAATGCTGCATCATACTGTGAAACTTTAATTTTCTTTTTTATCAGTAGAAATATTTAACATCTTGAATGATCAGAGAAACAGGAATGTTAGTGTATGTGTTTCACTTGCTTGCTATATATTCTCTAGCCCTGAAAAAAAAATGCATTGTTTAGCAACTGACATTACAGACTGAGAAACAAGGGTTTGCAGTTTCCATCACCAGATATCAAAGAGTAACTTTCCTGAATGCATATAAATATATGTAAAGATCAACATCTCTGTTCATGAAAGTGATTTCTACAGGTAATATCTGATGCTTTCCAGAAAATACAAATAGTCATGTCAAAATCGATAGGTAATCCAACGCACAAGACTAGCAATGATTCTTAGATTACACTTAGACTCCCATTTGCCTCTATCTCAGTAAGGATACATGAAAGCTACATTTTAAATTCACCCATGCATGATATCAAAACTTTGATGGTGGTTAAAAATAACTAGTTTTAGTATCTATTAGACTTTTCGATACCTCAGAAATTAGGAGATCACTCTATATTTATATATTTAAAGAAGAATATGCCAGCTATAATTTGAATGATTACTATCAGTGGTTACTATAATTTTTAAAGGTCACCACTGGCATTGCATATTTCAGTGTCTTCACAGGAGGTTATTTCCAGAAGGTTGCGGAATTTCTATACATCTTTCTACTTAAGTTTGTCATGACTCTCAAGGAAAATAAATGACCTAATTTTTTTGCCACAACATGGTATGTAACACATCAGTTAGAAACAAAACAAATCAAGACAAAACAATACAAAGCAAAACAAAAAACCACCCAAACAAGCTAACAAAAGGGTAGTATGGTGGGAAAGATTCATCTCATGCAGGATGATGATACCATACTTTGTTGTTAGATGGAATATGTATTAAGCTACTTTAATTCAATAATAAATGAATAATTCCTCCCTCCACCTTTTTTATGTAAACCAACAGGATATCTAACAGAATGGAATGACTGTTCATCAAATTGTCACAAACCTACATGAAGTCCTTCAACAATAGACTCTGATTTTATATGTGAAAGGATTGGTTAAAATCACAGATTAATAAAAATAATAGTAAAATTAGAAGAGAATGACACCTCTCTAAGGCAATTTTCATCTCATGAATTAAATAAATACCGTAAACAAAGGAAATGTTATTCTGCTCTTTCTGCACGGCGTCACTTGTATCAACAGGTCTGCTCATGGCTGCACTAGCAGTGAGAAGAGAGTTAGATCCACCAAGTTTCTATTATGAAGGGAGCAGATCAGCAAATGCTGCGCTGAACTGAAGAGTGTTCGTGGAGCACTCATTCAAACTCACGTAGACCATCACGGAAATGCACATGATAGAAATTTATCCAAGATGATTGTTTTGTCAAGTACAAATCATTTGGCTCAATACAGGGGTAACTCAAAGAAGCCTGATGTCCTCTACTGCACCAGAAGTCAAACTAGACAATCCCAGAAATCTCTTCTGGTCTTAAATGAATCACATAGAGTAGCAATAGGAGCAACAAAAGTATCAGACGAAGGAGAGTCTAAGAAGGAAAGGGGGAAAGGTAAGGAGGAAAAAGCTAGAGAGTTGCATTCCTAATCCGGTTAACCCAGCTGCCAGCTTCTCACAATTCCAAATACGCATTGCAGCAGTTCAGAAGTGACTGGCTACTGGTTTGTGCAAAATGACTTTTTACATGGATATGCTTGCCTAAAAAACATAGAAGATCCTTAACTTGTGCACAGCATGTTTCTGCCTTTTCAGTTCATCAGTGTTATTTCATTTCCTCGTTTAAAGTTTGTAAAAAAACCTACATTTCATTTGCCAAAGTTTATGCAGATTTTTGGCATACCTTAAAACCATAGCCAATTTGTCGTTCTTCAAATACATATTTAATAACAAGGTTCGCCTTTAGAAGACAGGTTGTAATGACATTGGCTTAGTTTCTCTGTCAATGTCAGTGGTATATCTCCAATAATTTTAAACATTTTTAGGTAAAGCTTTTATGTTGGGATTCAGGAGCTTTTGAAATTGTTTTGAATGAGAAAGCCCTAGAGCTGATTTTCTAGTTTAAAAAAAAAAAAGTTTGTTTCCATAATGGCATATCAGACAGTTTGAAGTATAACAATCCTCAGAAATGCTATGCATGTTATTTCTGTCAGATGTGAACGGAATTTGAACTCACACAGAAGATTATGGTAAGCAAGCTATGTGACTGACAAGACATTACAATGGAGCAGCACAGCAAGAACAGATTGTAAATAGCACTCTGCTGATTACGGAACTCCAGATGAGATGTTGAAAGACAATGTTTCAGGTCTGACTTGTTTCTAACCTTTTCACTGATATCTGTTTAAACATACTATGGAAAGCCTGTTCAAAGTAAAATGGGTTGCAATAAAGGTCCACGTAAATAGTGAAGAATTTCATCAAAACAATGAGCTATCACTTATTGGTAAAAAAATCAAAATTCGTTCTAGACAGTGAACACCATATATTTAGAGATTTATGTTGTAGTTTTCGTAGTGAAAGTTACTCAAGGTGCGACAGTAAACTGTTGGAGGTTAAAATCAAGTAAGTGCTCCAAAAATACTTCGGACTTAACATCCCTTACAATTTTTACAATAGGTTCCATTCTAGGAGGAGATTGTTTAATCTGTTTCATTATTGGGACACCATTTCTGCCAGAAAACACAAGTATCAGCCTAATGTTAACCTGTCACCCAGCCAGCATGCTCCGATGAGAAAATACGGTTCTGGTTACTATAAAGGCCTCTCAAACACTTGCACAATTCATTCTCCAATGCAGGTTTGGAGGAAGCAAAAGACATCTGAGAGAAGATGTTGCTTTCCAGCATCTTCTACTTGAACTGACTCCCCCAAAATTGAATTTAAGATTATTAGCGTATATTGATCATTCACATCCATGCCTTCTGTGTGTCATATATTAGTACATTTTGATATAAACGAACCTTGATATCTAAAGCTGCAATCCTTTCCCTTTGTCCAAGAATAAAATTTGGATTTATTGATTAATTGAAACACCCATTATTCTGTCTTTTTGTTCAAGCTTGAAAGGCTGAACATGCTTTCTGGTATATATGGTCTCCCCCGGAAAAGAAGTCCTACATAAGAAACAGAATACAATATTTTATTTGTGATTATTCCAGTTTCTAGGGAGAAAACTGCAAATCTGTGACGGACAAATATATTCAATAATTGCTAAATAGTAGAAACTCCAGTTCTAATCTACTTATTCACATGCAGTATAACTCCAAAGTTTTCTATTAGATTAGATTGCTTTTTTGTCCCTCAAGATTTTTTGCTCCCTTGCAAGGATTCTAGCCAGATTAGAGTTCACTGTTAAGTTAGAGGTCTGCTATTTAAAAAGCACAATAGACTTACTGTTCAGTGTCATCAGCCCGGCTAGTGAAAATCCCCTTGGGGTAATGAACAGAAGGTAAGGATGATACAATCACTTGTAATTAGTGGTTGTGTGAGCCTTTCTCTGTGTAAAGAAACCTACATGAGATACATAACGTTAGTGGTTTATATAGCAGATAATATACTATACATCTTACATGAAGGCAATGAAAGAAATGTCATTTAGCAGCTCGTATCACTGAGCTAACTGTCTAGTGCTCCTTTAAATGTTTTTGTAATGCTGCCTGGATTCATACTCTCTGTTTAGAAAAACATGACAAAATTTTGCAAATGATAATCAGATAAGAACCTCCATGGGCCTACTCCCTCCATATCTTAATTTGAGAGACTTTCTCCACTTTTGCCCCAAAGATATTAGGAATTGATTTTAATGCTATTTTTCCAATGTACCGTCATGTCCATTCTGTATTTCTAACTGCCTGTGAAGGTATCCCTAATTGTCACATGATGGTGTGACATATTTTATTATAAAGTTTTCATCAGTCTACTACTACATAATGTAACCCTCTGTCAGTTCTGGACTATTTCATTCTGTCATGCAATTATTCCTCTGTTCTTATCTCTCACTCTGACTAGAGAAGCCTACATTTAACTTCATCAAATACCAAGAATGGGAATAGTTATTTTTAAAAGTAGAAAATATAATAAATTATAATTCGAGATATCACTGGGGATAAAAATTTGTTAGGAAAGTCAGAGAGATAAGTGCATGGCAAAGCCTGTTTTGCAATGTGCAGGCTTTTTTTGTTTGCTTTCTTTTTAAAGCTAACCGATCTTTTCTTGATATTATGTTGGAAAACAGCCAAAATTGTTGTTCGGAACATAGTGAATAATATTAGCAATTTTTTAAGAAAATATCCTGTTGAAGATATGTTTAATGAGTAAACACACTGAGATAATTGAGATCTAACTCAAACGCAAGCAAAGAAATAATCCAGATATAGGGGCGAGGGAAGTTGGCTTAAGTTGTGATGTACTGCCAACCATAGACTTCAGCTGAACTTCTCTGATTATCAGAAGATGTGAAGGAACAGAAAATCATTAGCTGACAATCAGATAACATGATTAAAAGAGGAGGGGAAGGAAACTGGGAGAGGAGTGGAATTAAAGAAAAAATTATAATCCTGATTATGAAGTTGATAGTTGCTTGGCTCTTCATATATTATGTAGATCTATCATTCTGATTTTAAACCAAGTATTCTGTATTTGATACTGAAATTATATCCATAGTGCTTATATATAAGAGGTTGGTGAATGCATGAAGGACTTTTGTAGATTCCTTGGCTTTGAGTGACAATTCAGATGATAGTCAAAGAGTGTCTGACAGGCACATAAGGCAGGTGAAGGTGAAAAAAGCAAGATGCTCACAAAAGTGTTTGAAGCTTAGACAGAATTAATTTTAAAAGGCAAAAGCCTTTTTCTTTTAAAATCACCTCTCAAATTTACATCAACATCACTGAATGGATTTTTCTGGGGGTGTCCATCCTTCTCACCATGGTATTCTTATAACATCATCTGAGACTGCATCATCTGTATATTTCCTCAATATGCCTCGTCTGATTCTAGTTAAGTCAAGAATTAAAATTAAACCAAGTGAAAAAAACCCTCTCATATGGATCCGTACACCAGAACCAAACCTGCAAAACTAGACTTAGTTTCCAGACTTGTAATGAACCTCAGAACAACAATTCTTGACTACCTCAAGCTCTTGTTTTTTCAAGATTAAATGTTACAGTCATTCTGTCTCTGCAGGAATGTCACCCTTCTTGTTCCCTTGATCACCTGAACAAACTAGGCAAAGAACAACTACATTAAATCAGTGTGTACTCACACTTTATCTTTTTATATATATTAACTTTTTATATCTTGTAACTTTTCTGCTGGTGGCTAGAATTAACAGTAATGCTTGCTGAAAACAGAAAAATCATGTTGCTTGTAACAGGAGCTACAGGCACTTGTATCTCAGAATGAAGTCATCTTTAAGTAGGCAAAAGCTTTACTTCAGTGAAAGTTTCTTATCAGCATTGGTACACAATCACACAGCTGACAAGGGGCCAGGAACAAATATTTCCCTTAACTAATCAAGTGAAAGCTAGAATGCATGTCATAGTTTACTCCGCTCTTTGTTCTATTAATGGTATAAAATACAATCGTGTTACTTGACACATGGCATAGGCTTCTGGTAAAAATTCACTTGGATATAAGTACTGCACATACCACACTATTTAAGCATCTTCACTAATGAGCTAATATTCCTCAAACTATTCAGGCATATGGAGGTCATTACTTACAGTTGAGTTTACGGAGGGGTTGCTGTTCTCCGTTCATAGCTGCTGTAAGGTGAGATGGGCTGTGGAGGAGCCTCTGAAGTGTCTGCAGGCTTTGTATGTACCAGCCAGAAAGTTTTCTGTGTTTGCCTAATAGTCCCTGGGGGCAATAAAATTAAAAGAGGTTATAAAATAGAACATATGGACAAATTTGCTGTTGCAGCAGGTATGGATTATCTAATGACAGGCATCAGATACCTGAAATGAAAGGTGCATCAGCTAGCTGCCCAGTCACTGTGGCAGAAGTTGTTAGAATTTCTATGAGCACTGTTTGAATAATTAACATTTAGCCACAGACAAGAAATCTGTGAGCTTGTCCTTAGATTTGATTTGCGGTTGTTCATGTCTCAGCATGTAAGTAAATAAAATAACTAATACACAGTAGGATTGGTGTCAGAAATAGTGTGGATATTTTAGTTCCATAAGAGAAGTTTGAAAAGTAGGGCAAATCTGGCTAGGTACAGGCTTAAGGTGCCATTTTACTGGTCTTCAACCTTAGCAAGTTAATCCAGTAATAATGCTGTGACCTTCCAGGCACTGCAATATTTTAGTGCTGCTACTGTTTGTATTTTCCTGTGAACTTTCAGAGCCAATGTGCCACTGAAAATATTACTCATAAAACTAGCAATATTTGTGGGTTTTTTCCCTTGGAAGAAAACTGTATGTCATATTATAGGTATGCCTTGTCTCTCCATGTTTCCATTGAGTTGTTCACTTTAGGGCTTGTTCACCAAAAGATCTAATTGAAGATTAATGTTTGATCAGCTAATATTCAATGAGCAGACCACTTTCATCAAAACTCAGCATATTTTACAGGGTAGTGACAAAAATGGCAAGAAAAAAAAAATTGATCCTGGCCTGTTTCAAAATTTTGCCTTTAAATGTGTCTGAGTTCAAACTGCAACTCCAAATTGGAAATGGTTCTTATGCTTGAAGTTAAGTCAACCTGGAGTGGAATCCAGATCTTTTTCTACTTCTTTTCAGCTCCTTTGTCATATTCCTATAAGCTACTGCAGTGAAAGTGGGGAAAAAAACCCACCACAATCCCTACCTATGTAACCTTATTTGTTCAGGGGTTTTTATTTGTACCTTGAGCAAGACAGAAATAATTAGGAAATTTTTTTTGTATTTGTTTCTTTTGTTTCCTGTTTTAGCTTCCTCAAGAGTATGTTATAATTTTACCATTTTGTAGCAATTATGCTGTTATTTTTTTAGGCCCACAATTTAATACCAAAACCTAGGCTTAAATCCCACGAGGGTCTATGGGTAAAACACATGCTTAAAGTGAATGTTTAAGTAGATGTTTTGCTGAATTGGATCTTTAATTACTAATCTTTTTTTCAGTAAAATTTTATTGACATCCCTGTTTATTTAAAGGAGCTATTTAAATTTCCAATGTAAGATTTCAGTTGCCGGAGAATATCTGAAAAATTACCTACATGATAATATTGACGTAGGATTGATTATTAAGAACTTACTTACAGACAAAACCAAACAGAGAGTAATAAAACAGAAAGCCCATGTATTTCTTTTGGAGTTCTTCCTGTTCTAAGAAAGGTGAAGCGTGCAAACAGTACATTATTTCTTCTATGAAGTTCTTCCATATCTGTTTTCCCTCATGTACTGTGAAGTAACTTTATGGCTGGTAAAACAAGAAGGGGTGGGGTTTTTTGTTGATTTTGGGGTTTATTTTACAGTCAAAGTCTGCTTTATCACAATAAAAATGACATTGTAAAAATAAAATAGACTTAATGAAAAATGAAAATTGAGAATTTAGCCTTGTGGAAAAGTAACAATGTCTCCTTTCCGATACAGAAGGAAAACTACTTACAAAGTTCTCAAGCCGAATGATGTATTTTAAAGCTTTCAACAATTTTTTTTTCTTAATATGGAAAAACAAAAAAAAAAAGCTTATTGCAGGAGAGAAATGCTGGAATTTAACAAACAAAATTATTTTAAACTATGATCTGGTTTATTGACAACATAAACCAGACTTGAAATAAATAAATAAAAAAAAGCATAATTTGTCACAGGACAAAAGCCAGAGAGCTAGATACAGACATGACTTCTACCAAAATTCAGTAAGGCCACATGAACCCCGCATTTGCTAGAGAGCTTTGTGTTACTGGCTACCCTGGTGGCAGCTGCGTGTGTTTAAGAGAAAAGATTAAAGTATTAATGAAAAATAATATGTAGCCACCATCTAATATGACGCTTTTTCCACACAATTAATCTTAATGTAAGTCTAAATAATTGCTTTCAGTATTGTGTTTTTTGGCTAGACTTCCCCCTGCTGATACAGGGGGGAGGCTTCTGTTCCCCCCGGGAGCTGCCAAAGAAGCACAAGGTGAGACAGAGGTAGAGGCTGCAGGTATAGGTAGGGAAGAGAACCAGGTGTAGAGTGGATAACCTGCAGTGTCTACAAGGGCTGCAGTGGTGACAGACGTCATGTCCCTTTCAGTAAGTACTGCCCTCAGTGGAGAGGTTGTCTATGGCTCTGTGTAAAATGAAGAGTAGCTTTGATATATTTCTGTGATTTATAAGGTTTATACATTTTTATGTTTTGCTTCAGTTGTTCTAGTTACAAGTAGCACATTTATTACCTTGAAGTAAGAAGTTTTTTTAGTGGAGATCAAGCAGGATTCCTTGGCAATGAGGCAATGACCTCTTTTCTTAATTTACGTTATGTGGAAAAGTCCATTGGAATGAAGGCAAGACACTTTGAGTCTGCAGTAATCAAGCTGGATACGCTGCAGTCCATTGAAATTAGGGTTGTGGGTGTGTATATTTACTGCAGGCACTTCATTCTGACATTTTGCCTGTGTTTTTAGTTGAAAAGATGCTGCAAAACAGAAACCAGGCAAAGCCTCTGGAGCAGCCAAGTCCCTCAGCTTAGTTTCAGTGCTGTGCTAGTGTCACATTGTGGCTTTCTTTCTTTTTTTTTTTTTTGTGTGAGAGTCTGAATGATCTTACCTTTACCTGTAACATATGGATACTCCCCATACAAGTTGACAGCAAAAAATCCTACATTCTTAGTACCTTCTTCCAGTTTCTCAATGAAATACCCTCATTCTGGCCTTTCTTTGTTGTAGCCCTTAACACCAGGTCTGCCAAGCAGAAAAAATAATTTGTCAATAGCAAAAAATAACCAATAACCCATATTCATTTTGTACCGTTGTAAATGCTTGCATAGGTTTAATAGAAGGCTACAGAGAATCCATGAGCTATGCCTGGAAGCAAGGTTAAAGTAACATCATTCTGGGTTGCCCAAGAGAAAATCAACTTCTTGGCACTTACACATCTGAATGCCTTGTAGGAGAATTCGTTATCAATGGGCATTTCATGTGACCTTGCTATCTCATTAGGGAAACATATTAATTTTTTTTTTCAGGTAAAGCCTGTCCAGAAATTCCAGGTAAATTATTTGTTTATAATAATCTGAAGGATTTATAAATGTGCCTGTAGAGATCAGAGTGGATTAAAGACAATTAAAACCTATAAATCTTCTTAAAAAACCAGATTATTCAGAAAAAATAACTTCTTCCCAAACTTTTTGGGATCTGAGACTCATTATAAAATCCAGGCATAATTCTGTGTCTCACTAATATATATCATTAAAATTGTCTCCTGAGCAGCAGTAGTATTTTTCTGAAATATTTCAGCTGAGCGATGTCATCCTTGTGATGACATCCAATGTCCTGATTGTGCTAAGAAATGAAAGAGTGGGATCCCGCTTATTTAGGGGAATAAGTTAGGTATTTAAAAATAGTAGTCTGATTCTATTTCCAACATAGCCTCCCAAGGCTGGCAAGAATAAGGGAAGCTCTGCAAGACCTGGACCAGTAACTGGGGAACATGCAGGATACCACACGGCCTCCCGAATGGCCTGGATCTGTGCTCTGCTGAAGAAGCTGAGCAGGTCTCTGAGTAAGTTGGTCCCATGGGTCTGGTCTGCTGTTCCTCTGCAGGGAGCTCAGAAGTGAGCACCTACCTGTCAGACACCTCATGTCTGATCACAGAATCACAGAATGGTTTGTGTTGTAAGGGACCTTGATGATCACCTAGTTCCAATCCCCGACGCCATGGACTGAGACATCATCTGCTAGACCAGGTTGCTCAAAGACCCATGCAACCCGGCCTTGAACACTTCCAGGGAGAAGTATCCACAGCTTCTCTGGACAACCTGTTCCAGTGTCTCACTAACCTCACAGTGGGTGAAGAAGTGAAGAACTTCTTCCTAATATACAATCTAAATCTACTTTCTTTCAGTTAAAAACCAGTTATCACTTTCACTACATTTCCTGATGTCTGAATCTGACATCTGAATCCCTTCTTGAATAGCTTTTATTTACAAGTGTGTAACCTGTAGGTTCCTCTATGTGAACATCTTCTGATTCTGCATCCATACAGACCATGTACCTTTGTTGGCAACAGGAAATAATTCTGTCTTGGGACAATGTAACTCCTCTGCTGACTACGTTGATAGGCCACCACTTTCTCTTCTTCTCCAGAAATCATCTCCATTCTTCTCACGGCTGCCTATAGCTGAAAGATTTTCCAGAGAGTCTTTGAGCTGTTCACAAAAGGGTTAATAATCTAAAACCACAGCTCATCACCTGAGTATTACTTTAAAAAGAATACTTTTCTGATAGTCTGTGCGGTACATATGAAAATATGCCAGTTGTTCCTACCTGACAAGTGAGAGGTCTGACTTGTCACTCCTTGCAAGTGAGGGAAGCTAAGGAGTGATGGTTGTGACATTCAGACGACGGTCAGGTCATGACACGTGGAGGTCATGCTAATGAAGAGACAGTCTTCGGCAATTCCAGAGGGACTGAATACACTGGGTAGAAAGAAAATTTTTTAAAAACTGCACTGTGGACCTGCCATGAGACAGGAAAAGGCTGAGCTGATATTCAGACTCATCTGGAAAAGCAGTAACTACACCATTTCTCACACTGAAGAAATCTGTTTCTCCAGTGAGGGCAAGAGAGCTAAAGAGAGCAGAATCACTGGTCTCGGCCCACATTACGCCAGGAATGGGCTCTTTCCTCCCTTGTGGGTTAAAAATTTGATGATGCAAAAGAGTACAAATGAAATAAATAAACAGGTTACATATCTAAATCCTTTAACGCTGAATTTTATAGTTACTTGGCCTGCTCTTGGCTCATCCAAAAAACCCCAAGCCAATCATATCAAACTGAGATTGTAGCGAATTTCATATAGAATATTTTTCATAAAAAGTCTGAATCCAGAGCCTCCCAAAACTAAGCCAGCTTAGATAGAATTTTCTACCAAAACTTGGGAATTTAAACAGCTACTATCGAAGTATGTAAAACATGAACCCAAGGCAAAGCCAATGTAAAGAGTCTATTAGAATTCAACAAGAATGATGAATAAGTATTTTCTTGCATACAGTTCCTGTCCTTAGCCTAGTAATCACGAACTCTCTGTGAAGCAGATAATACAATAACATTCTTACATGTACAGTTCAAAACAATAACCAGGACCCAAATAAATCAGTTCTTGCCTTATGTGAACTTATGCACAAGGCAGAATGGGACAACTTAAAAATGAATTCAACAGTTTGCTAAACATGCTGTCATAAAGAAGTGAAAGATGGCAATTTTTTCATAGAGAAGACTGGAAAATACTGTATGCTATATTTGGTTGTGTTTTCACTTTTTGTAAGCCTTACTCCTTCATTCACTGAGCAGGCAGTCTGTTTTCTTTACTTTATTTAATCATCTGACAATCTTCCCTGAGAGAACGGAGGAAGAACATTAAGAATAAAAGGCTCCATTGCTTGTCGTGTTCATAAACACCCTAAGTTTCAAAAAAGACTTTCACGGCAATTTTAACAGCCAAAAGTAACAGCTCCTTTAAAGAGCTCTTTGGTGAGAGAATCTTAATTTGCATGCAGCAAACAAGTTGATTCACATTGATGAGGAGTTATAAGGTGGCAAATTCCCCTTTTATTCAATATAAAAAATACAGCCTGAGTAGTTGCGAGGGAGTTGTGGATGAGACTTTCAAAGATGTCGTGGATATACACGCACACGATTTCCAAATATTCCAATAAGAATTAGACATCAGAGCTCCCTAAAAAAATTTGAAAATATCAAATTTAAGTGCTAACAGTGTTGACTGATCTCCCTTTCCTGAAGTAGCATATTTCACAGGTGATACATATCACCTCTGGCTCGATAGCACATGCATATCAGATAAAATATCTGCTGGGTCTGAGTCGGTAATTATATTCAGGACAGTGGCAATATGTAAGGTTTATTTTTATTCATTCCTTATAACTATTTTTATGGCTTCATCTGTTCGATGTTTTAAAATATTTGCAAATTGTGGTTTATTGAATAAATTAAAATATAATAAAACTGATGCAAATATGAAAAATACACATCTGCGGGTTTGTTCCTTATTTCAAGGTCAGTTTTGGAATCTGTTTATTAACAGTTTATTAAATTATACTTTGCACATAAATACATATATATACATATGAAAACACAAATAGAAATATTTTAACAGCACAATGAGAGTACAGAAAATTATTAATATATCATGAGGACAACTGCGGACTGAGGAGAGAGAAGTATGGCCATTTGACTTTTGGCTGACACTTCCAACCATGTGTGACGCTTCCAGCCATATGTTATAATCCATGTAAAAAATCAAATTTTACACTTGACTAAACAATATCATGGGAAAATTTGTAATCCAATTTGTTTCTTTAAACTGAAACTTATACCTGATTTCTAAATATTATGCCATTACATAAGGTATAGGCTGATCTGCAGTTAATTCCAGTTTTATCTTTCCCTGTTAACCCTATGATATACATTTCATTTGCCAGCAGCAATAAAATTTCTTTCACATGTATAGAACAAGGCAGAGAGACGGGGAAAAAAAAAAGGATCACTTGGTGTATTTTAAAATAAACAAATGCATTGATCAATTTGAGATGGAAATGCTAGTTTTTAGTTTCGGTCCACCAGTTTGCTGGGAAACATTAACAAAGTCCATTACCTCAGAAAGCTGGAATGAAAAGTGCGTCTGTGTCACAAACACAGGAGTCAGAATGAGATCCAAAATTTGTGTATATTAATCTCTGTCTTAAATGTTGAACAATCCTGGGAAACCCTTCAAGGATCAGTGTTTTGAGAGGATTTCCTGGTCTCCTAAAAAACCCATTCCTGTTGCTTTTGCTTATATACAATTTCAGTCAGATTTTAGTGTATTAATAATTGAAAAATAACATTTGTGCACTGATTCTTAGTAGCTGATTTATCCCAAGCAACTTTACAATGACTGTGGTGTCTTCATCTTTGTTTGCGTTGTAATCATGTTGCTAGTGAAGTAGTGTACTACCCCTTGACCAGTAGTGCAATTAACGTAGTGCATTGTAAAGACACTTTAAGGTACCAAGTTAAACTTTATTTTCTTATTATATGAGCTGTGGTAGCCAAGTATTTTCTACTGTAATTTCACAGTAGTTGTAAACTGGCAGTTACTTTCCTAGCCAAGGACTGGAAAACATACTACAATATCTCTTATAATTTCTCAGGTATTAGTGTGCTATATAAAAAAATCTTACTCAACAAAACCAACCAACCACATAAACAAGCGAAAAACTAAGCATAAACTGAAAAAAATAAATTCTCTGCATTTTTTCTCTTCCGTAAGTTTAAACAACTTTCTAGGGAAAAAAATGGAAGCCTCAGTGGAGTAGAAAATGGATTCATACTGTCCTTATTCCCACAGACTCATAATTATTTTGGTAAATGAAGGGGAAGAAATGCAACTCCCACGGATTTTTAACTGGAATTCTAGAGTAATCAATGCCTTCAGTAGACAACATACTTACCTAGGCATCTTTAAAGTCACCTCTGAAAATACTTTTCTGAGAATGTTGATCTCTGCCTATATAGTCTATTAATCTGCATCAAATGAGAACATTCTCAAAGTTCAAAGAAACACATTGCCATGTATTTCCTGGGGACTTCTCTTTCAAGAAGACAAACACAACAAAACTTTTCTGGAGACAGAGACTATTCTAGAATGAAAGATTAATTTAGTAGAAATAATCCTTCCAAGAATCATTCTGGAATGAAAAAAAAAAAAGACTATGGGTCTGTCTATTTCAATATTTCGGGTTAGAGTCAGGAGAGTAATTTTCAAGTGAATCTCCTAGTTGTCCTTTGATTGATGTCCCATTTTCTTTGTTATCATGAGTCGTTTCAGAGCACATGAAAAAGTTTACTTTGAGAAACTAGACCAGAAAACTCCTTCTTAATGCAATCCAACCGCTGATGGTCACTGAGACCATGGGACAAGATTTAAAACTGGTTCAAAGTAAATCCCTCCTCATGACCTCATTGCATGCACCCTCTGCAGTGATGGTTTCCCTTGACTACGTACTGAACACATCTTCCTGTGGGCATTCACTAGACTGTTACCTTTTTTTGACTAACAGCAGTTCTTAACTAAAAGTACCCAGATTTTGCACTTT
>NW_010419421.1:20560-32978 GCF_000710305.1 Buceros rhinoceros silvestris
GGGTCACATTACTGTAGCTACTTGCAAAGCAGTTGGGGTGAAACAAACCATGTTTCATTCTTGTCTATTTAGTTCCTCACTCATTATGAAAACAAAATATATCGATCGAGAAAAGAACTGAAAAGGGAGATCATTCTGACACTACCTTGGTTGTTAATTATTCCATAGCTATACTTAAGGCTCTAGAGGAGTTGTTATTCACACATTTTGATGGGTAAAAACTCTTTCTTGCTAGATATATTTAAATATAATTTCTACTGTTTTTAAATTTGTGTGATTTAATAACTATGTATATGCATAGGTAAAAACTGCTTATACATACATATATTTCACAACAAAGATACGGCCACTTGCATTTGTTTTAAAGGAAAAAAAATAACTGCAAGATATTTTGGAGTGATCGGGTGATAAAGTGTCGCCCCTCCAACTAAAACAACAACAACAAACCCCCAGTAGTTGAAGTGAGAAACTCCAACTCATTAAAACAAACTGTCAAAGGAAGCAATTTGCAGACAAAGCAGATGTTACACTGGTCTCAGCTGAATAGATTTAGCTGCACTTCTTCAGCCTTTTTAATCAGTCGAAAAGGGAATTCATGGTTATAGTTATTTCTTACACCAAGCAAACCCAGCAACTGAGCTTTTAAAACTAGAGACGTGCAGTTCTGAAATAGATTCAAAAGATAACACGAGCAAGGTTTTTGAAAAGAAAAAAACCCCTCTTTGCTGATAGCTTGCCTTTGGAATAACAGTGGGGTTTCTTTACTAACTCCGTCTTCCGTGTGTTTGGAAAAGACTCAGTGTTTCCTACAGTAGTCTTTCATGTGATCTCGTGAAGGAGCTAGTATTAATGTTTTTATAATTTATCATCCTAATCACTTAGCAGAATAAATTATAAGTACTATGAAAAAATCCCTTAACTACCTATACGTCATCTGCAAATGTTATAAAAACAGTTATATTACTTGTTGTTGGAAGTTCAGCTGACACAGATTTTGGTTGTTGATGACTACAAAATTTTGAGGTTTTTTGCATTTGTCATCCTTAGGTACTTAAATGGTTTTCTTTACTGTCATCTGAGTCTCAGAAACATCCTAACATCTTCCTCCTGGCTGTCATGAAAGATCCAAAACTGTGACTATTTCACTATTACACATGGGAAACCAAGCTGCAGAGACAAGTCGCTTCTTTAAGTTACACATGTAGCAGTGAAGTGATTTAAAGTCTTGAAAATCTTATATTAACAGAGTAACCACTGCACCATCTATTTTCTGGGGTGAAAAATAGTGGTTTACATCATCACTTCTCAGTTTGCAAAGAATCTCTCTAGAGAGGTGGTACAAACAAGGGGGGAAAATCCCTATGGTCTGAAAAAATGTATATCAGCTCAAATCCCATATTTTATGAAGAGTTATGGAGAATTCTTAGTCTACTGTAACAAGGCATAAGGTATGAAACTGGTGAAACATACTTTTAGGTGTCCTTATTGATGTCATTCTTATTTTAAGCTATATGAAATTATATTTGCAACAGAGGTTAAATTAAGAAACACAACAGAGCAAACAAGAGTGTAGACACACTGTACTAAATGTCCACTTTTTTGGAATTGTTATTGGTTTTAGTGTGGTTGAGAGGTGAAGTCTACAGCAAATAAAAAGTGCATACTACTAGCACAATTTGTTCTTCCACAGATATCCCTCAAACATACCTGCTGTTATCAAGTCAACTCTTACGCTCACGAAACTATGCTGTGTTGTGAACTGCAACACCTACTGTAACACCTAGAGTCAGCAAACAGGGCTCACCGAACCACAGGATAATTCAGACAGGAAGGAATGTCAGAAGGTTTCTAATCAATCCCCCTCCCAGGGAAAGGTAAGTTCTGGGGTCAGACCAGGATGCTCTGGGCTTGGTCTAGTGAGTGCTCAAAACCCTCCAAGGACCTCTGAGAACAGGTGGAAATGTCAGGTTTTGCACCTGGAGAGTAATAAGCTTGTGCACCAGCGTAGCCTGGGGGCCAATGAGCTGGAAAGCAGTTTGGCAGTAAAAGACCTTGGGGTTCTGGTGGACACCAAGCTGAACACAAGACAGCAATGGGCCCTTGCTGCAAAGGCGGCCAACAACACTTTGGGCTGCATGATGAAGAGTGTTTGCCAGCAGGTTGAAGCAGTTGATCCTCCATATTCAGACTTGGTGAAACACATCTGGAACTCTGGGTCCAGTGATGGGCACACGAGAAAGTTAGGGACTTAGTGACTCCAGCGCAGGGCCACAGAGATGATTAAGGAAGCATCAGACATATAAGGAGAGGCTGAGAGAGCAGGGATTGTTCAGCCTGGAGTAGAGAAGGCTCAGCAGGAGCTTAACACATGTCTATAAATACCAGATAGGAGGAGTAAAGAAGTTGAAGTCAGTCTCTTTTCTGTGGTCTCCAACGACAGGACAAGAGGCAATGGGTGCACGTAGAAATACAAGAACGCAAGATTAAAGTATATTATTGTATTTGTGATCAAACACTGGAACAGGCTACCCTGATAGGCTATGGAGTCTCCGTGCTTGGAGATAGTTCAAAACCTGACTGGACATAGACCTGAGCAACTTGCTTTATCTGACTCTGAACAGGAGCGTCAAACTAGATGGTCCCCAGAGGTACTTTCCAACCTCATCTATTGTGTAATTCCATGATACAGAGATATCCTCAGGTGGTTTAAATAAGGCTTCATCCCTGTTCTTACTCTAACTTGATGATCTATAAAAGGCCCACTGGATGTGATTCTTACTGACCTTTCCATGAATGAGAGAGGGCAGGGGAGTAGGGATTATGCTAATGTAGTGACATGTAGTGTTTGGTATAAACCCAGTAATGTCTAAAATTCATGGGCTTGGCAGAACATACATTCAACCAGCATCTTTATTGTGTATGTATTAGTTGACTTTTTAAAGAGACTTTTTTACACTGCTTTTAGAAAGCAGTTACCTTGCAGACAGGATAGAAATGAGAAAGAAATACTCTCAGTGTTTAGACCCAGGGGGTATCATCAGTCACATTCACATTTCTTTCATGATTTTCCACTGGTGCAGAAAAGGAGACATCATTAAATGCTGGACATCGCTAAGTTTCAAGTAGAGCCATGAAAGGAATTCACATACTTCAGCTATATAAGAGTAACCGGAGAACTAATTCCATAATAGAAAGTCTTTGGAAGCCTATTGGTTTTGTAATCCCCCCTTCTTGGTGCTTAGAACACATCTAGGGAATTGTAGTTGAGAGAAATTTTGCATACTGGTCTGAAGAATCATGATCTGGTCACCTTGAGTACAGAATCTTTTTATACATACCTGCACATGCTGTCCAGTCTTGCCCTGTAACTCAATACCATGAAATATGACAGCATGGCCTTCTGAATATGGATGCTATTGTTGATTTCACAGAAACAATATCAGTACTCACCATACCTAATAGTCCTGAATTACAGACAACCACATCCAAGCTATCCCAGCAAGTGGTATTGTGACTGCCATGTACTGCAGTATATCTTCTTTATTGCCAAAAATTACAGAAAAAAATTTAAAAATTGTTTAAAAGACGCATAGGGAAATATTCTATTTTCAGAATATATTATTAATGTTAGCTCATACATTAAAGATTAAAAAAACCCAAACTTTGACTTTAAGCATTACTTTAACTCTTTTGTGTTTACCATTAAACATATACGATGCCAGAAGGCAGTTTTAATGTGGCTGAAAATTTCAAAACCAGGGTGGTCAATTCTCAGAAAAACAAGATATCCTGTGTGAAGTCAGCCCTCATGAACTTGTACCTCAATGCCAGCAAACCCCAGGTGGGGTCATTATTCCCAGTCAGCTGCGAAGGATCAGAGTGGGGATTTCACTGCCAAAAGCCGATTTTAGGAAACTCAGGCAGTATAAACCATTCCCTTCTGGCTCTAGGTAAGCCCTAAATTGTTCAGTTAGGTTTGTAAAGTACCCTACATTGAATACTACACGATATTGTTTAATACTATGTTCAAAATCGAACTCAGCTGAAGTGAAGCCACTCTTAAAAGTGCCCTGTTCACAGTCTCCCGGCTGTGGACTGCAACATATTTACAGCCTTACTTTAAAGATTTTCTTTGACAATGTGATTTCATAAATTGTAATTAAATCTTAATTTAAGCTAGGCAAGTTCTTTCTGTTGCCATTAAAACCTCATCAAATTACATAATAATTAGTTAACCTTTGTTTAAAAGTCATAAAAAGTTCACATGACACAGAATTCTATTATGGAATTGCCATGATCATCTTTAATTGCAGGAAGTTCTCCAAGATGTAGAGTGCAGTATCGTGTGGCATTTACCCCAATTCAACATTCTCCACAACAGTTTTATTCTATGTCCATCAGTGTATGCTTGCATAGATATGATGCTTTTTTTATAGTAATAATTACAGTTGTCTGAAACAGATAAGGCTTTCCGTTTTTGTATTTGAGATGATTTAAGAGGTTAGAAAAAGTGGTAAGACAAAGTGTGGCCTCAATCAGTGAGATTAAGCATATATGGGTGGGGACACAGTATAGCTCAGCAGAGTATGTATGTGAGCATGCATTTCAATATCTCTTGAGCTCTCTGTCTTCTGCAAGCTGCTTTCAGCAATGTGCTCCACTGTGATGGACAGGAAACCTGAAGAAACATCTAGGTCACACTGCATTTCAAAATCTGATACACTGAGCTGGTGGATACTGGGGTCTGCTCTCTAGTGGGTAAGCAGCTTCTCATCAGTCATCTCGTCTCTTCAGCAATCTGATAACGAGAAGGCAAATGATTCTGATAGTTTTTCAATACTGGCATCATTCATTGTGATATTGACAGTCCAAACCAGAGCAGGACAACATTTGAAGTGTTTGAATTTGCAGAGTGAATTTACTTCTGATGATTAGACTTACCTATGACCTTTGGAATACACTATCCCACAAAAAAAGCTAGAGAAGCACTGGCATGGGTGCTAGAACTGCGAGCTTACTATAGAGCCTTGCTTTCACAGCAGTCGCAGACTGAAGTGAGGCACCTGATGAATGACTACGGGCAGTTTTAAAATTTATAGTAGTCCCACTGGCAACATTAATCAATTCTGATTTCTGTGGCAGTCTGGCATGCAACTAAGTGAACATAGATACATATTTTTGTAACACCACATGCCATTGGCAAATCTAAGTTATTAATAGAGATCATTGTGAGGGAGCCATTCCACAGCAGATGCTTCCTTAGTGCTACAGATTTAATTCTTTTCACATGCCACCTTGCTAACTATGCTCACCGATTGCACAATTGTCAAATTTTCTTGTAAACATCATTACACTTTCTTCCAGCACAGACGTGCACAGGAAGTACTCCCTGTAAGAAAATTAGAAAACCACACTATTATTTTTCTTGTAATCTCTTTTCAAAATACCGCTGCATTACGTTCAGTACGAAACACTCAGTAATATTAGAGTGCATGGTGGGTATAGAGTACGTGGCTGCTGTAGTCACTGGTTGCTAAGATGTATTTAATACTTATTTCTTTTAACAATCCTCACAGTTTGTACCAGGATGGATGCTTTTTTGGATAGGGACCATCTTTCTGTTTCTTGCTCCAGTATGATCTCCTGATGCTATTTCAAAAATAAATGGTCTTACTGTGCAAGTGGCCCACTATCTGCCATTGGAGTAAAATGCACAAGTAATTTTGTTGTTTTGTCATGTGGGCTGTCTCTTTATTTTCCTTTATAAAAAGAATTTAGCAGTGGTTATCGTATCTGACAGAAGTGACTGAATATGAATATTTCCAGTTCTGTCAGAACTGTGCTACACTGAACTGTTGGATCAATACAACACATCATATCATTCCTTTCTTGTTCGATTTATTATTCTAATCCAAATTGATTTGATGTCATTCTTAAAAACATACATTCATGGCATATTTTTAGAAGACTATGTCATGAACACACTAACATGACATTTTAATTAAGCATAGCCCATATTTTACCTACCTGTTTTATCACCAGTTAAACTGAGACATGAAGAAATGAGTAGCTGTAAGACAACCCTACATAGCAAACTAATGGCAAAAGCACTAGGGAAAATCATACTTTAATTCTGCAGAACAAAATCAGATTATGTGATCCTTAGAGAAGGATTTGATGCATAATGCCCTTTGCACCCTCAGCAGGTATCGTAAGATTATACCAAAGGCTTTAATTATATACACTAGTATTCGTAAAGGCACTGGAGACCTTGTAACACTCTAGGATTATATTCTGCAGCAGGGCTGATTGCAGTGAATTTGTGGCAGTGGTAACAAGGCTTCATAAAAGTAACGATTTGCTGTGAAAAATCAAAGACCTAGAAGAAATGTGGAGCAAGAAATATGCTGAGAAATGTATCAGTGTTATTAAAAGTAGAGCCATGGGAGCTTGGAAGAAATTGCCTGGCAAGAAAGCATATAACCCTTTTGGAGAGCTTAATAGAAGCCAAGGGAAGTGTTAAAGAAATTAGGACAGTAAACTGAGGTTAAAAAGGGAGAGAAAGAGGTGATTAAAAAGAGAGAAAGAGCAATAAAATGAAAAGCTGTGTTCTCTAGCTCATTCTAGAGGTTTCTTGAAACACAGAGAAAATTGGATGCTCAGTTGTACTACACACATGCTGTGATATCTCCAGGAAACAAGCTTTAAGACTTCTCTGTTGAGTTCAGACCAACTTTGATCAATGGGGTGATAGGAGAATTTGAGACTATATTAGGTTACAGCAGGTGCTTTGAGCCTCCATTTCTGTTAGCTAGTGAAGGTCTGTGGGAAGAGTTGACTTCAAGGATGATGATAGTCATCAGTCACCACTCCAGGATTAGAAGCTTCAAGTCTGTGGGACCATATACCATCCAGGAAGAAATTTAACATATAGATGGTTGTATAATTCATCATCTGATTTGCTAACTTTAAGATTACAAAAAATATTTTAGAGAACAGTACGCTTTCAGATGTCTTTGGTTCTTTTCAGGCAGGCTGTAACTTACATGTGACATCTGTAAAAAACACCTATTCTTACAAAATGTTCATGCTGGTCTACTACTGCCTTCAGGGAAATCAGTATGATAATGGTATTTCCTGTTTTGAGGACTTCATTGGGAATGGTTGGGATTATTCTGGGATTAATTTTGATCTCTTGGAGAGAATGTGAGGGAGACAAAATACTTCTTACTGTGGTGGGTGGTGGTCATAACAGATAATGGGAAGCAACCTGAAACTGTAATAAAGACCATATTTAGTCCTTTTACTACAGGCATTTGGCTGTAAACTGTCAGTAGAGTTCAGACTCTCAGGACGCTGTTTCATTAACTTCAATTTCTGCATACAGCTATACTGTTGTGCAAGGATCATTTCAATTCTGTTACGTCTAATGACTGCAACATTATTGTCTGGGCTTACTATCCTCACTTATATATTTACTATTTCAAATCCAAATTACTGGAGACCACTCTGCGGTAAGCCTTGTACTAAACAATTTCAGATCCTGCTGACAGGTGAGAATCCAGCAGCCTGTTTACAACCCACTAAGGGTTGATGGGGAACTAAGGCAGGATTTGCTGATGTGGGGAGGGAAAGAAGCAGCTGGCTACAGATGACTAGCTGCCTGTAGCACCTTGTGTTCTTGCTGTCACACTTCATAGCAGAGGCTGTATCACTTCACGAGGTCTTTTTTTGGGGGCTGTGTCTGCATCTTGCCCATGAATGGCACCAGCATTTTTGAAAGGAGGCTGGCTGAGACATTGATCTCTTCCTGCCTGCTCATAAAAACATCAGGAGCCAACACTGTGTGTGCCTGGTCCTGTGTACTGGAAAGACCACCTCTTTTTGCTAATGCAGTGGCAAGAGATTAGCACCGAGTTCTCTTGAGGTACTTTCTACTTTTTAGAAGCTGTCCTCTGGCTTGCTGGCATTCGGATCATGAAGTAAAAGCCCATCTTTCCTCTAACAAGACAGGAAAGGGAAAAATATAAGCGCTGTGGTTTCTTCAGGTTGTTCTGATTCTTTTCAGGACAATCTCTAAGATGTTCTGCTTTTAAAGGAGGGTGGCTAGAAATGTGCACCTGTGTAATACCCTTTGAGGTTATAAATAATTTCAGAATCCTGCTATGTGGCCTCATAGATCTAGCACTAACCTTATGCTCTTCTCTAAGGGGCTTCTTTAGCTCTGGAAGAACCGAATAGAATTTAGACCTGAAGTCTCAGTAGAGCTATGCTTGATACCACTGCATTGCATGTCCTGTTTACTGTGATTTTTGTCTGCTCGGTGGGGATTTTTTTGTTTGTTTGTTTTGTTTGTTTGTTTTGTTTGTTTGTTTTGTTTGTTTGTTTTGTTTGTTTGTTTTGGTTTTGGTTTTTTTTTTTGCTTTGGGCTCAGAACAACTTTATACTCAACTAAAAATCTAAGATGACGTTGTAGTACTGAGGTGAACACATGAAAAACACAGTTTCAGAAATAAAAAGAGAATCCAAATAACCAATTGCTTCTTAACTCCTTTATACTCCCTGACTCCAATATTTAAACAATCTTTAATCTTTAATGCAGCTGTACAAAATATGGAAATATTATGAATTCTATTTTAGAGTAAGAAGTAAGAGGAGCAAGGGAGGGTAAATGGCTCAGTCATAATTACACCAGAAGTCAATAGCAGAGCAAAGATTTCAAAGAAGTCCTCTCATGTCCCAGACAATGCATCCCACATGACTGTCTGTGCTTGGAATAATTGCAACCCAATTGCCTCAAAAGGTTCAAGGTTTGCAGATTCCAAAACAAGATTAAAAACTGCAGCTGGAACTCCCCTGAATATAAAACTATTGCAGGAATGAGGTGGATTTTTTGTTTTTTATTACTGTTTTAAAGGGAGTCGTGAGTTAAATGAAATATTCTTACAAGTATATTTTTAAATATTTGTTTTAAATGCATAAAACTCCCTTTTTATCTTCCTAGGAATACATAAATGCAAAAGAGAAATGCAAGATCCACAAAGCTAAAAGAGTAAAGATGCTTAAGGGCACTTGAAAGACAAATTTTGCACCTGGAAAATTGCTGTAAGAAGGTGGGCTGCCTAGTTGTTGTTTTAGTATTTTTTATTTGTTTCTTTTGAAGATGACATAAAGATGTGAAGGCAGCAAGACATCTTACCAGTCATAGGATAAAAAATAATATTAACCTTTAATTTTCTCAGTAACTTTTTATTTTGAAATCTCAAAGTTTCTTATTTATCTCCATGGTTTCGGAAGTTCCAACAGAGAATGGTGCAGCGGCACTTGGCAAAGACAGAGTCACATTTTTTTTCCTGTTGACATCCATGGGAATAGGAATGAGACTTTCAGGTTACATGCAGACTAGGAAAGGAAAAATGCTTGTCAGTTCCCACCTTCTTAGAGTGCCCTGATTGCCTCTGAATTCCAATGTGGCAAGTCCAAATCTGTACCGAATTCTGTTGCTCTCTTTCCTGGGGATATTAAAAAAGCGAGAATATTTCCATAGTAGAAGAAGGAAACAGACAGCCTCTCACTCCTTTAGCTCAGCTGAGTTTCCCAAAAGCTTAGATAATTTTTGAACCCTGTTTCATTACATTGTCACGGTAGGACAATTGTTTTAGACTGAAATCAGTGATGTACTATTCAGGGAACCTACAGCATTGTACAACTTGTACTAGACAAGTTCATAGCCATGCAACAGCTGACCTGCCATACCTGCACGTGAAAGACAGTAGGAACCAACACTCAAGGCAACCCCTGACACAGGCTTAAGCCATTGGAAGTAACGCAGGTTGCATCTTCTTTTAGGCTGGCTAAGACAAAAGTGATGTGTGTCAACAATGTAGAGAATGATTTGATGTATCTTTTCTGATGTCTATTTTACTATTCTGCAGTTGTCAGGAGACACGACTATATTTATATGCTGCTATGCAGCCTAGTAAATAGTTACACCATTGCCAGGATCTTGTAATCATGACTACCAACCAATCATGACTACCCACCAATCATGACTATCCAGCTGCCTTCCATTTATAACAATATTAATTTATAAGTTCTGATTACATTAATAGTTTGTCTTAGAATGATAAATGCAATTTTCAAAGTTTTTATGATTCATACAGGGAGGGTTCATTTAACCCATGTGTGGGTGGAGCTTCCCAATATTACTTAAATCACTTATGACTTCCAAAATTATGACATTCAGAGCATCTAATAGATAACAATTTGAGGAAGATTTGAAAAAAAAAAATCTACTCCATCGTTACCTACTGTAGGCCCTTTTGAACATCCAAAGAATCTAAAAGAAACAAATTTGAGAAAGTTTTAAAAAAAAAAATCTACTCCATCGTTACCTACTGTAGGCCCTGTTTTTAAACTTTAAGAGTTAAACTGTTTTCAGATCTATGGATTTTTAGTTATGCTTTGACAGTGCGTGGTGTCACGTGAAATTGACTTCTGTTTGGAAGGGAAGCCAGCTGCCTTTTGAGCCAGAAAGCTAAAAAATGGCAGAAAAGTTGGATTTAAAGGCAGTCAGTTGTTATTGATTGTCTCACTGCAAGTATAGGAAACCAGGTGTAAAATAGCAGCTTCCTTAGAGAAAATACTGGTTTTGTCTTGTTTTCTTACTGCTTTTACAGCTGGTCGGTTAAAATTTTCTTTTCTCTTTTCCCCTTTAAAGTACCAAGAAATCTCTTCATGTGACTGATATAATATTTTCTACATTTTTTGTGCATTATGTTATTTTTCAGCTTGAGATTTCAGCATAAAAAATTCAAATTCTTCTTGAAAAGGTACTATTCTCATAATCTGTATTTTATAATGTATGCTGCAATGTGCAATTTCTCATTATTTATTAAGAATAAATAATTATCATGCATGACACTTTTTCTCAGACGGTATTGATAGAAATATAAAAAAAATTATTTCAAAATAACAAAACACTAGTTTTTCCCCCATCACTTCTTGCCTCTGCCAGTGAAGCAAATCCAAAGTTTTGTTCAGAGGTAGGAAACTAAATTCCAAAAGGGTCATGAAACTTATCCAAATTTCATCAAAGATGAAAGTTACTCTCAAAGTAAGAATTCCAAATCTGAGGTAGATTTTCCGACTCCTTGAAAATCTTTCTTTTCACAGGGAAGAATAAGCCCAGGCCCAGCATGGCAAGGCTTTGCTGGGCTGCTATTACTGGACTGCAAAGAAGAAAGCACTGAGCAATGGCATCCAGTAGTTCAGACTTCAGTTTTAATCAGTCCTATACAATACTACAGATTTGTAGCAAACTATGCACTTCACGAACATCATCAAGTGTCAGAAGAAAATAAAGTTGGCAGTAAGCAGGAAAAAAGAAGCGCAAAATAAAATCCTGTTTTCTGGGAAAAATTATGACATCTTTCTTTCCAAAGTGTGTCATGCTTGCCAAACCATGATCGACAATTTTATTCTCTCAGGTTCAACATTGTGTTTATTAAAGTTTTGATGCCAGCATTTTCAATTTCATACCATCATTGAATTTGGTTCAGCTGAAACCCATGTAATGGGTTGTATCTTACGGCGAGGGAAGGGAAATGGAATTCAGGCAAACACATTTCTTCCTTTTTTGGAATGACCGTTATGAAATCCTACTCGCACATACTCAAGAGCTGCTTTTTAAAATGTGCTTCTTTTGCTTTTATTTATTTTTAGCGTTTTCTCCAGAAGATGTCTAGAAACAGTGCTTATATTAAACACAGATGTAAGGATGCAAATACTAGAGAATCTTTCTGTGAACAAGTCAAAAACCATGAAGATCATAAAGTTTGAAACAAAGCTGAGCATAATACTGTAGCAATAAATCTTCATTTGCAAAGACGTTGCTTGTCTTTTTTTCTTTTGATTCATGTTCCACTCAGGAAAAAAGAACAAAAAAAAAAAAAAAAAAAAAAAACGGTATTACACATCCTCCCAGAAAATAGAGCCAATGTCAGAAGAGTCCTTTGCTTTGTGGTATAGATGAATCTGGGATAAAAAAAAAAAAAAAAAAAAAAAAAGACGGTATTACACATCCTCCCAGAAAATAGAGCCAATGTCAGAAGAGTCCTTTGCTTTGTGGTATAGATGAATCTGGGATAACATAATAGTCTGATATCAATGAAAAATCAGATTTTATGGAAAAGTTTCCACAGCTAATATAAAAAGGTAAATAATTACTGCAGAAGCTTTGTTCCATAGTTGAATCTTTTGTGTTGTAAATCCTATGCGTATAAGGGTTTATAAGATATATGCTTTGTAAAATTTTTTTACAGTGCTTAAGAGTCCCAGTCAATATCAAAATTCTGTGTCAGATGTTACACAAAGAACCATACAAAGAAGTCAGATCCTTACCCTGAAGAACAAAACC
>NW_010419422.1:0-1527 GCF_000710305.1 Buceros rhinoceros silvestris
TATTTTATTAATAATTAAACAAAATATTTATTAATTGAACTATTAATTTATTAATTATCCTCAGAAACTAAACTGTCCTCTAAATAGGATAGTTCAAACTGTCAGCGTACGTTCTGTGAACTATAAAACTAGCAGGATTACGAGCTCTGGGCAAGTCTTCCTTCAAGCGCAGTCAGTGAGGGTAACTTACCTGCCGAGGAAGAAGGCGATGTAAAAGATGGAGCTGTTCAAGTTGACAAACTGGAAGAGGAACATTTTCAAGGCAAAGCTGTTTTCCCATTCCGATTCCGTTCTAGGGTGCTCTGCAGAAAGACACAATATACATTATCTAACCAAAAAGGAAGCCGAGTTCTGCCTATCTCTGCTCACAGATCAATCAACACTGACAAAACAAGGAATGGTCTCAAGTCAGGGTGCCCTGTCAGGTTGCAATTAAATTTTTTTTTCCCCTCAAAGCAGTCAGTCTGCAGGTCCAAAACCACTGCCCCAGCTCAAACCATGTTGGTTCTGTTTGGAAACAGGAGATACAAGGCCCTTGGTACGGAACAGGTCACAACTGTATGGGAAGATGTTCCATCTGATTTCAGAGTGAACCTGTAACTTTAAGACTACAGGTGTCTTGATTAAAAGAAACACAATAAAAAAACCCAGGCAAAAAGCAAAAGCACTTGGCATTAGCAGAGCAACAGACGGGGGCTGCTGCGGAAAACAAGCAGAAGGTGGTTTCTTGCACAAGCACACAGTACAGTGATGAAAGTTTTACAGCACTTCCATGAGTTGGAAGTCCAAACTGCCTGGGTTTACCAGTTAAAATTTGCACTACTTCATTACTTTGGTCTAACGATGACTAAATTAGGATAGAAATGTGCAGAATAGTCACTTTACATATGGATACCTCCTCCCAGAAGATAAAACGCCTTCCCTCTCTCGCGTAAAACACCTCAGGAAGTGGCGGGAGCTACCTACCTCGTTCATGCTCCATCATGCTTAACTCATCAAGACTTTTTAAAATTCCTTCATGTATTTTGGGAAAAATCACCTTGTATACTTAAATGAAATCATTATTTTTTTCCCCATTCCCTGGTCTGTAAGAATATAATATATTTTAAAATTTATGTAGCAATACAGATCAGTGTGAAGTGAAAAACTATTTTAAAATGTTTTAATAATTTCATTAAGTTGACTATACACTCCGAATGTTTCTAAGCTGTTCATCATCATCATCATGGCTTGGCTTCGTGAACAAAGATCTGGGAAGGGCTTTTCCCACGCTCACTGCAAGTGATGAGTGCACCCTTTGGGCCTGCACGGTGGATTGTTTAGGTGAGGCTCAGCGTGCGCGGAACTGGCTCCACCCTTTACACCTGAGGTTCATCTGCCAGGGGCTAGCAAGCTTGGACGGTGACAGCGAAGTCCTCGGGTCGTAGGTTTGGTTAGAGTATCCTAACCACCTGTTAACTGACACAGGACAGTTTGGAGCATCCCTTAAGGCGAGCTCTTCACCCCTTCAACCAGAGGAGGGAGCTG